>NC_133197.1:4937500-4947500 GCF_049306965.1 Danio rerio
ACCAAAAGAAATCTGAATTCAGGGATGCGACATGTGACTAGAAAGGGGGCGGGGTCAAATTATACACCTCATTTAAAGAAAAAGACTTAAGAACCACATCAGATCTGCTCATTCAGGAAGAGACTTCTTTACAATTCATCTTTAGGGAGCGCATCATCCTCACCCTCCTCTTCTTCCTCTGGAGGTTCTTCTGTATGATCATCCTCCTCTGGCTCATCCTCATCTTCGTCCTCTTCATCTTCCTCATTATCATCCTTTTTGCTCTTTTCTTCCTCTTCCCGCTTTTTCCGTTCTTCCTCTTCCTGCTGGTCCTTCATTTTCTTCTCTGGTCCCTGAAACATAAAAATCGATGTTGGTGAGAAACGTTTATTATCTTCTGTGTTAATCTAACATTTAATCAAAGGTATATAGAAAATCAACACTCAATAACAGCCATAGTTTTATTACCTTTGTCGCACCCCATGTATCTGTACCAAATTTCTCAGCCTCCTCGACATCATCGGTGATCAAAAAGTTGTCAAAGATTGTTCCAGATTTTACCTGTAAAAAAAATATAAAGAATGAATAAATAAAAAAATAAGTAAACTAGTTAAAGAATGGAAAAATAACCAAATTTGCAAAAAATTGTCACAAAAACAGCCCCAAATATGTAACGGTGATTAGCAGAATTGAAAACAAATGAAGTTCTGATAGGACTGGTTTAATTTTCACCAGAGAAAAACCTGCATTTGAACTTCATTTGCGATGCTAATTTAACAATAAACCAATCTAGACCATACCTGCCAAAGATCCAGTCCCAGAACACCAATGCTGTCAAACTTATAAATGGCGTCATCTGCCGCGTACTCTGGGTTGTCGATTTCAGGATGAACCCAGGTGCCTTTGTAGGAGGGGTTGTCAATCTGTTTGGGTTTCCACTCACCCTACATAAACAGAACTTTGTTAGTTGGTCTCTTCACATGGAGTTGGTTAATGCCTTCCTAATTTGAAGTCGCTCTGGACAAAAGCATCTGCTAAACTACGAGATGTAAAGGATTAACTGATTCCTACATAATGAGCTATTACTTTGATTGAGAAGCCATCTTAAGTTGATTGAACCAATCACTAATACAGTCATTTCAGAAAAGGTCTAAAACAGGGGTGTCAAACTTATTTTAGCTCATGGGCCCATGATTAAAATCTATTCCCAAGTGGGCCGGACTGGTAAAATCATATATATATATATATATATATATATATATATATATATATATATATATATATATATATATATATATATATATATATATATATATATATATATATATATATATATATATATATATATTTTTTTTTTTTTTTTTTTTTTTTTTTACAATCAACATAAAAACATTTAACTGGAGACATGATCTCACGGCAAGTCGTAATTTGTTTTATTTAGTGGCTAATTCATATGAATACAATCTCATTCGTACAATTTAATACGATTTGCTTATCCACCAATGATGTTTAGGTTTAGGGGTGTGGTTGGGTGCCACGCCTCCTTTTTTATATCGTACATTAGCCACTAAACTGACTTAACGTTTAATTGTTTTCTTGAACACCTCAGTGTGGTAAGGCAGGGCATAGATGTGGTCTTTCTCTTGGAGAACGCTGTCACACTGCTGCTGATTCAGGCATCTGGATTGGATGAAATGAACATTTTGCAATAGTTTGCGCCATTCAGTGAACACAATTGGAACAGCGGTTTCTTTTATTGAAAAATTGCATTTCATTTTCATACTTTACAGAATCATTTTGCGGGCCACATTAAACCCATTTGCGGGCCTGATCCAGCCCGCATGTTTGACACCCCTGGTCTAAAACAACCTGAAAATCTTGACCAAGACTGTTAACCTTGCTCAAGAACTTCTAAAACACAATTCAACCAACTTACTTTATACTTTAAACTCTAAACCCTCTGAATGCAGGGTAGATTTCAATGGTCTCCCAAGTGCCAAATCATAAACCATCATTTGTGATTTGACAACTAGACCAAACTGACCACTTTGAAGCAATTTATGGCATCATGTTTGGTATGAAATAGAATCAGGAATTGTCATTGAAGATAACTTGAAGAAAAGGCCAGATAAAAGTAGCTTTATCTGTTCTCAAGCACATAAAGCTCGTTTTAAACAATTAACCAACCAAACTGACCACTTTTAAGCTACTTGTGATTTTACACATTAGGAAGATCTTAAAATATTAGTATATTCTATATCTGCTCATGAGATGGAATCATTAAATCACTCTTATTAGCTCAATGAATGTCCGAAATTAATTAGGATTGACCCATAATGCTTCTACCGGGAGCCCACACTACAGGAAGTTGTTTTATTTGTCTCCCAGGAACCCAAAACTGCTCCAAAATAAGGATGTACAACCACTCTGATCGTAAGATAATAATGTCAATTGCTCTCAAAAACTCACAGAAAGGTCATACCTACTTGCAATTGAACCCTAATACTGGGCGTACATGGTGCAGTTTTTGTAGTTGTACAAGCTTTTAAATTATTTTATCCCATAAGAAGTGGTGTAGAAATCGTTGATACTCATATACTTTGGGCTCATCGCATCTGAAAGGAACTTACGAGATCATCACACATTTAATTTTTTTAAATTCAGAATCTGAATTCATGTTCATGTTGCATTAGTGTTAAACAAGCTGACTTGTCAATTTTTATGAAGGTGACAAATCAGGAGGACAAATTCATAGATCACCGAGCACTAGCGCTGTAGGATACGCAGGATACAGGGTTTTCAGAGATGATCATTTACAGCAGACGAGGCTTTATAATTCATGTTCAGAGTGACCAGGCGTACCTACTGCTGTCCAGATGTTCAAAAGGAATATAGGTGTTCTGTAGCAAACATTTAAGGCTTGTATAAATAGTTATTATACGTTTTATTGTGCATGTAACTGGCGTGCAATTTCTTGCGATTGCTTCAGAATTCACCAAGTCATGAAAACGTGTTATAGGTCACTGTATCCGAACGATTTTCACAAACTCGCTTGTGACTTGTGGGTGGACATAAAATCTTCCGACCATCAGATTGTGTATCGTGTACGCCCAGCTTAAACCTCCAGGTAGCAGTAACATTTGCAGGAAGATCAGTTTAGACTATATAAGTCATATGGAACAAATAAAAATCTATCTTAAATTCGTAACATAGGGTAACCTATCATCTTATTGAATCGTCAGATTTTGTGATATTCATCACATATGAGAGACTTTCAGGATATCAGATGACCCAGCAAGTGTTTTTTTTTTTTTGAAAGATGTCTAAATAGGCATGGGACGATAACCATTTCAAGGTATTCTGCGGTTTGGAAAGGTCAAGGTTTTAAAACAGCCAACATTTTTTGTAATACCGTTCCTAAGGTACGTGTAGTTTTTTAATTTAATAAATTTTTTTTAGGACAACAGTATCTCCAGCAAAAAAGGTCTCCAAAAATGCTGTTTTAAGTTGGAAATGTGTTTTTGAAACTGATGAAGACTGCAGAAGTCAATGATTTAATTAAATTTGGCCTGACGTGTTTACTGCTCCAAAATATCACAAAATAAAATGTATTGGTGTTAAAAAAAAGGAAATTTTTTTGTTTTTTTTACCCAGACATTTAAAATAAATTTTAGAGCAGTAATCACACAGCAATATTTTTATCCTAGGTTATCATACTGTCAGAATCTTATATCAGCCCTTGCCTACGTCCAAACAAAGTCGTTTTGGCTTAAACAATGCTAAATTTGGACTTTCAGGAAAAATCTAATAGACGTCTACAAATCGGCCAAATCTAGACTAGTCATCAAATAAACCGAAATAAGATGACTACACATATAAAGTCTGTCTATTTGATGACTAGTCTAGTTTTGGGCTATCCGTCTATTAGATTTTCACTGACAGCCCAAGTTAAGCCTTGTTTTAGCCAAGCTGTCTATATTTACATGTCTATTAGACGTATATTAAACGCAAAATTGTTTGCTGGGGACCTATATCGTGATGCTATTTGTCATATCGGCCAGCCCTGGTAGAAAGTGATGTTAACTGGCTCCCCAAGTGCCCAAAAACCATTAAACTCAAGCAATCTGACCACTCGGAGTTTAAAATAGTAAGATCAACTACTTGAGGACTGTCATTTTATACCTTGTACTCTGGGTTTGGGATCATTGCAGGTTCCCATTCTCCATCCATGTCTTCATCCCAGTCGTCTGGTTTCTTGGCATCAGGGTCAGGGATATTCTCAGGTTTGTCCCAATCCTATAATGCAGGGATTTAAAGTCTTAATACACCACTGGACTCATATCTTAAGTATAACTTTTTGAAATATCACAACATGCCTCGGGTTTAGTGTCTTCAGGATCGTCGATTTTCGCCCTGTCGTCCCAATCATCTGGCTTTTTGGCCTCTGGATCCTTGATCTTTTTGGGAGGAAGGAAATCCCAGTCTTCCTCCAAGGAACCCGATTCCACTTTCTCATTGTCGATTTTCACTTCATAAGTTTGGTCTGGTCGCAGAATCAGTGTGTACAGGTGTGTGAGTTCATCGTCCTGATGGCCCAAAGCAAGAGATATTAAATTATAACGGCTGTAAGGAAATCTGACAAGACATTTTGATTATTTATTATAACATGCCTTGCATTTGATGTCTTTCTTGATTAGGTGGTTTTGGCCTTTGTAGTTGAAAATGACGTGGACTTTTTTGGTGCTGTAGCCACAGATGTCAGGCCCTATGACAAAGATTGAAAGTAAAACACAGTTGGTGAAAGTGAAAGTAAAATTTAAATATTGTTTTGCTTTGTGATTTTTTTTTTTGGCATTTTATATATGAATACATTAATTATGACTTACCGAACATGATGTAATACTGCGATTCACCATGCATTTCGGTCTGGTCCATCTCGGCGGGGAAGACTTTCACATACCCACCGCCACAGTCGATCTTCTGCTCGTGTTTCACCGTAAACTGGATCACTAATGTTTTGCCCTCATTGCTAAATGAATCAAAGCGACTGGATAAAGCATAAAACCGAGCATCTTGACTTGTTTGCAGACCTTGAGGGGAAAAAAAAATAATAATTTAAGTCAAATTAAGATATTTGCATAAGCAGTTAAGCTCTTATAAAAGAAGTTGTGACCGCCGACCTTTATCAAGCTCAGCATCACCGTAGAATTTCCCTGAGGTCAGTTTCCATTGGCCGTAGTCGGACTTGTGCTTGGATTCCACCCACCTGCTTTTCCAGCCATCTAGAAAGCAAGTTTACGAATATAGTAAGTATGCACAACAACATTATTTATATTTTTAAATATTGATTAAAATGTTCTGCCTCTTTTAATTCCATCATGAACACTTTTTAACGGCCTTAATTATCTTATGAATATCATTAATTTGCATTTTAAACTGTTTATACTAATATTATGATGCTTAATGTCTTATGTACTCTGATCGGATTAACAGTTGTGTTTTAGGAGTTTTATTCTACTTCCTACTCTAAATAATACTGCTTTTCCCCCCCTTAGCTCCACGCTGTTGATGAAAATACCAGCATGTCCTGGCTGAATTTGGACTACAAATCATTTAAGTCATGCAAATTATGGCAAGTAAAGCAGAACATGTATACATATTTAGCATCTCATTGTTGCTGTTATACAACAAGAATCATTTTCTGGTCAAGAAAGTGAACTGAAACCAAAACCCAAGACTTTGATTCAAAGTCATTTCTAGAAACGTATTAATGCATGTATTATTAATCCAAAATCATATTCATATTAAAAAATCGTGTTCATTATATTATTTTAACACAACATAGGCTGTATAACACGATTGGGAATGCAAATAAATACAACATATATATAAAAAAGTGGAATTTTTGACAAGCTTCGATGACTAAAATGAAAGTAATTATGCTCAATACATCATCATCGTCGCATTTCCATAACAAACACTTTGATCTGAATCTGAAATAGTGAAGAATGTGTCATGCACGACCATAGAAGTGGAATTCAGCCTACCTCCGTCCAGAAACTGCTCTTTAAAATAGACGTCTGCGTGCGCAATGAAGGCCAGTGCAGAAATAAAGCACACTGCAGCAGTGATCCGCATCTCTGCACGGTTAAAGGACCTGCTTTTGACGAAGATCCTGATATAATAATGAACGCCGCTCGAGCTAATGGTCAGTAAAATATGGCTCAGTAGTGTTCCTGCACAGATGGCCGAGGATCATTGGCCGGACGCGCAGCCAATCGGAGGAGACCACGAGTGAGGAGTCCAAGAGGAGTCAGCGCGGTGGGCGGGGCTTCTGCGACGTACGTGACGTGACGCAAAATGAGGAAGTTTGTTGAAATGAAAACAAGTATAGTGAGATTCTTGAGTTAAAAAATAGCTCCTTTCAATCGGCTTAGCAAAGTGTAGCTTTTTATGAGCACGGTAACATATTGTATGTGAAATAGTAAATGTTACACTTTCAAATTAAATGTATACTATCAGCTAAAAATAGCTAAAATACAGTTAGCATATTGATTTTGTTTTGCCTTGTAGCTCATGGCCCTACAAAATAAAAATAACCTGAAAACAACACATTAAAATTGGCTTAATAAATAAATAAAATGACGGGAAGGCCTAGTAACCTTATGGTTTATGATGGCGTTTTTACTAATGCAAACGGGACAATATCACAGAAAAAACCTCACTTATAATAGCCTAACATAGACATACTGGAAAGAAATTCACAAATTAGTTCAGAAGATTTTAGGTAAACCTTTTGCTCTTTCTCCAGCTGTTTATCTTCTGAATTGTAAAACTGCTCTACAACTTAGTCATGGACTAGAATCTGTTACACTTTTGTACATATCTTGCAAGAAAATGTATTCTTTTGCTGTGGTCCTCTCCTAACATTCCTTCTGTCAATATGTGGATAAATCAGGTTGCCATTTTCTTACCCTTGGAAAAACTGACTTATGTCTTGCGTCAGAAATCTGATGATTTCTGGCATATCTGGAATCCTCTATGGGAGTTTTTGGAGAATGTATCTTGATTTTTATTTAATTTTTATTTTAATTTATTAATTTTTTGTTAATTTTACCCTTCACAAAAGACTTGAATTATTAGCAGATGGACAATTGTATAATAGATTGCTTTATTATTGTATATGATGACATGAGACACCTATACCACTGTTCTGTCATTGTAAATCTTTAAATAAAAAAATAAAATAAAAATAATAATAATAATAATAATAGCCTAACATAATATTTTTATTTTTACCTTTACAATGATGAAAAACGTTTTATAGCCTATTGAGTTGCGTGTTAGCCTATCCATGACAAATTTTGACAAATTTTCACGGTAATAACTGAATTTAGGTATCTTTCTTAGGTATTTTTCTGGCTACACTAATGCCATCAAATGTATCTAAATATTTTTTTTAAATGACTTTAGATTGTAACTTTTTCCTAACACTGATGTTGGTGGGGTAATAGGCTACGTGAAGCGTAATGACTCAGTTAAGCTGATTTCACTATATTTATTTACCGGTTATACGAGACCGATATAAACTAACCGAGGGTTAGCTTGCATGTGTGGGCATAGTTTGACATCTTTACCTACAACTTTAAACATTTATAGGCTTATTATTTGAAATAAAATGGAAAGAAATATGGAGGATAAAATAGGATTTAAAGCACTCGTTTCCCGCTGAAGCCATGATCTGTCTGCGTTAATAAACGGTATCGTTGCATTACCTTCATTGAAAAAAATCAGTAATTGCAAAACTGTGCATATTATTATTACTATAAACAGTATATTACTGCCTTAAGTCAGTAACTTAGGCAGCAATGCAAAGTAATAATAAATGTGAATAAATAGCCTAAATAAAAAGAACAAGACGGACCAAAAGTCTAGTGCCCCCCTATGCGATTAAAATGCCCCCTCAGTTTTACCATCCTGGCGCCGGGCCTGTATACTATTAATGTAATATTAATTTTCTTTTTGGCTTAATCCTTTTATTAATCGGGCCGCCACAGCGAAATGAACCGCCAACTTATCCAGCATATGTTTTACACAGTGGATGCCCTTCCAGCTGCAACCCATCACTGGGAAAAATCCACACACATACACTACGGACAATTGAGCCTACCCAATTCACCTATATCACATGTCTTTGGACTTGTGGGGGAAACTGGAGCACCCTGAGGAAACCCACACCAACACGGGGAAAACATGCAAACTCCACACAGACAGAGGCTTGTACCAGCGACCTTCTTGCTGTGAGGCGAACATGCTACCCGCTTTGCCTCCATGCAGCCCTTAATATAACATTTAATATTTCATATATAGTATCTTCCCATTTTCATATACAGTATCTTCTCCAAGCCAGTTTTTATTGGTTTTGTTGGCACATGTTGAAATAGCAGGCAATGAGGAAGTAGATAAGATGGAAACACCATCAAAAAAAGAGAAAAACATATCAACTTTAATGTAAGCATGACTAAAGGAAAAGGATTAATTGCATATGAGACATACGCAGAACATATGGGACAAAGAAACAGAAATGTATCTATAATGTTAAATACTAAGAAATGTGTGAACAAACGAAATGTATAAAGACCAGGAGGAAGGACGTGATTGTGACAGGACTGCAAAATTTGATAAAAAAAAATGTAAATGATTATACTGCCACGGTGAATGCAGTTATACTCAATGCAGGTGTTATTTGGTATTTTGGTCACTGATTTGGCAACTGTCATGCATCATCAGGGAAACGATTTGGATTTCCGCTTAGTAAAAAACTATTTATCTGCATCCCAAATCGCATACTTATGCACTATTCTACGCCATTTTGTAGTATAAATAGTGTAAGAAGTGCGTTCACACTAAAAACGCTAAAAATATTAAGTGCACTTTAATTACCTGGATGATGCACTCATTCAACCGCTAAAATGAAGTGTGGAATGATGGACACAATGAGCTGCGTCCCAAATGGCACACTATACACTATGCACTCATGCACTATGTACTTATGCACTTACACACTCAACAGCATAGTATGTGTATGTAGTGTCGTCCCAAATCGAGCACTAATGCTTTTTTACGAAGCGGAAATTCAAACCGTTTCCCTAATGACGTTTGCCAAATCAGTGAAATAAACGACCGAATTATCAAATAATGCCTGCCGTGAGTGTAACCGCATTCACCATCGGGAGGCGCTATAATCACTCTCGTAGGAGAATTTTGCTTTCACCATCCAAAATAAATAAAGTTATCCACCATGTGCGCCTGATAGCTCCGCCCCTTCCGCTACATGAGCAAACCTGCGGTCGTTGAATGTGTGAAGTGTCCATCATTCCACACTTCATTTTAGCGGCTGAATGAGTGCATCACCCGGGTAATTAAAGTGGTGAACACACTACTTACACTATTTATACTACAAAATGGCGAAGAATAGTGCATAAGTATGCGATTTGGGAAGCAGCGAATGCACTCAACAACCGCAGGTCTGCTCACATAATGGAAGGGGCGGAGCTATCGGGCGCACATGTTGGATATTTTAATTTATTTTGGATGGTGAAAGCAAAATTCTCCTACGAGAGTGATTATAGCACCTCCCGGTGGGGAATGCAGTTATACTCATGGCAGGTATTACTTGATAGTTTGGTCATTTATTTCACTGATTTGGAGCCCGTCAAACGTCATCAGGGAAATGGTTTGAATTTTCGCTTAGTAAAAAAAACTGTGTGCCATTTGGGACGACACTACATACATATACTATGCTTCTGAGTGTGTAAGTGCATAGTGCATGACTGTATAGTGTGCCATTTGAGACGCAGCTTTAGTTTTCCATTTGGGACGACACTACTGTACATACATAGTGCATAGTTTGCCATTTGGGACGTAGCTCATGTTGCGCTCCATACTTCAATGCAGAAGGTGGCTGATTACGCACAATAAGTTGGTTTGCCAACCGTCAGTTAAACAAGATAAAAGTGTT
>NC_133197.1:4955000-5130000 GCF_049306965.1 Danio rerio
AACTTTCACTTCAGATAAGAATCACATCACAATTAAAGCTAATGATGGAGCTTTTTAATCAACTATTAGAACAAATAAACACTGAATCTGTTGCTGAAAGAACTGTAATAAGAGAGATTAAGAACTCACCAACCAGACGACACAAACAGAGCAAAACTAACTTGAGAAACATTTTCTTCATCAGTTCACTGAAGAGCTCAAGATGGCAGCCCTGAAAATGTCTGAACATTCTCCAGCATGAACTGAGATATTTATCTGATTTAATATGAACCCTCCTACAACCTGTTTCCGTTTCTCTTAACAATCTTCTTTAACATCATAAAATGTGCTGATCTTACTTTTTCAGATGAATTCTGGCCTTATATGGAAACTAACAGCAGAAGAGAGAAACGCCTCATGAGTGTTGATCTGATATCTGCATCTGCTGCTGTTATTTAGTGTTGTGTCCGTGATATTTGACCCTGAACTCTTATTTGATTTTATGTTCACTGTATAGAACGGGTTTTTCTAACAGCCGAGTAGTTTAAATTCCAATGCAGAGCCATAATCTCCAATAGAGTAAAGACAGAAACAGCTTGTGAAGCGTCGAGCGCCGCCTGCTGGATGAACTGTGGAGAGACTCTTATATTTGTGCTTGTGGGAAAATATGTCCTTAAATAAAAAAATAACTGAAACCTTGTTTAGAGTAAACACTTACTGCAAATGTACAGGTTAAATATAGCGAATATAATCATTAAGTTAATATATTATTATCTAAACCCACTTGCTGTGAATGAATTATTGCCTTTTGATGCAAAAAGTTTTGTGAGCGTTTATACCACACTTCAAAACAGTCATGAAGAGTTTCAAGATAATATGTGCCTACCTTTAATAACAGCGTGTCTGTCTTTTGCTAATTAGCAATTAGCCGATAGCGTCCTGTTCTTCTCCAGGTTTCTTCAAGGTGGTGAGCGATGAATCTTGATGAAACTCTCAGCGCCCTCTGCTGGTAAAGATACTCATTACAGGACTGCTGTAACCTGCAACAAAGTGTACTAATTTGGGTTTTTACGGTGTGTGATCGCTCTGTAAAACGGGGAAATGTCCAGCTCGAGTTTTAACAATAATAATAATACTTTTATCAGTATAAAGAGAGCTTAAATGACAACGTAAACATTTATATATCAATGAAAGGATCTTGATAGGATGGACATCTGATCTGCACAATAATAACAAGACAGGGTAAAGTGTAATAAGAAGTGATCTGAAAGTCCTGTAAGTGTTAAAGTGGATAAATCAGTGAATCAGCCATCTTTTATCTCGACACACATTTAATAGCACTAATGCTCGAGTTGCAGTTTGATCTGAAATCTTTCAGGGTGGAAAGATCAGCAAATGAAAACATAAAGCCATTACAAATAAATGAAGATTATAAGTGAAATGACGTCATGATTTATGTTCGTGAATTTGTGCAGATCATGAAGATGAAGATTTCTGCTCTGCTCAACTGTTTTACTCATCCAGAGGGCGCTCGACACAATCAAATACAACATGAAGAGACTTTACATTTAGACAGAGAAAACTTTATTGATGAAGACAAGCAAATACATCTGACAAATGCACAGTGAAGTAAGATCTGTGTCTTATTTTAGAGAAATATAAACAATAAATCAAACTGAATCTGTAAAATAGTAACACTACAAAACAAACATGAAAAATTCAATCATATATAAAATGTTCATTAGTAAAGCCTGTTGTACTGAGCTAAATGAAAGCAAAGCTTTGTATTTGAAGTCTGCTGCTGTATTTATGTCAAACCCTCACATGAGCTGCATCAGAACCATCAGGTTCATCTAAAATCTTCAAAATAAATGAAGCTGAAATGACTGAAAGCAGTTCTCTGACATCATCATTCAGGTTTGTGATGCGTGAATATGTGCTTGATCTTGTTCAGCTCTTCTGGATCTGATGTCATAAAGCACAATAATGACAGTAGCCACGCCCACCAGAACAGAGAGGACCAATCGGATCGCAGCTTCAGTAGGACCACAGCAGTGAACAGAGCCTGAGGAACAAACACATTAAACTGAGCTCAGATCAGTCAATAAAGCTTCATATCAGCACTGCCATCCACTAATATCAGCTCTGCTGTACCTGAACATGTGGGGCAGAGTTGACTGATGTCAAGATGTTGAGTCTGGTTGCTGATGGTGTTGTTGATCACACAGCTGTAGGTGTTTTTCTCCTGATATTCCACCTCCAGAGGTAGAGAGAGACTGATGCTGAGATCAGACACACTGATGCTGGACAATAAACTGTTTCCTTTGTACCAGGAGAGACTCACAGCGCTCACATTCACCACTGAACACAGCACTGAACAATACTGCACTGATGAAGATGAGGATGAAGGACATTGAGAAGAGTTGAGGATGAGGACAGGAACAGGCAGAGCTGAAAACACCAGAGAATAAAGAGAAATGAGGAGAAATCAAGAGACTGGAGTAGACAAGACCCATCCACAGTAGAGCATTGAACAACATCTAATCTAGAGTCTGAACAGCATTTGAGTTTAATCTGGATTTAAAGATGAAACAAGAAAACAACATTTCAATGATCATCAGACATTAGTGTAGATCTGTTTCTGAATAAATAAAACCTGTGAAACCAATATTAAACTCACCAACAGTGAGAATGAAACTCCTTATTCTCTCATTGTTGAACCAAAGTTTATAATCTCCAGCATGTTCAGTTCTGGTGTCTGTGATGGTCAGAGATCCAGTTTTATTGTCCAGTTTCAGTCTGTCTCTGAATCTCTTAACAAGAACATCATCAAATACAGAGAATCTGGGTCGTTTATTGATTTCTGCTATTAAAGTGTCTTTATCTCCAAACATCCAATGAATCCGATCACTATTCTTCAGTTGAGTGAGATCAGAGTTTAGAGTGACTGAATCTCCCTCCATCACTGATATTTCTTCTGCATCAATAAACACAGAAACAGGGTTTTTGTCAGATTAAGATCATTAAAGCTCTATTGTTGTGTCTGAAAATTTATTTTAATATCATAAAACAACAGAAAATAAACAAAAACAGCAAAGAACTTTGTGGATTAAAACTACAGCTGGTGATTAAAAGAGGAAACCAGATGAAGCCCATTTATAACTCACTATAGACAATGAGACGGAAATAAACAGTAATATAGTTGGTCTGTAGTTCATAATAATCAGCATCTCTAGTTCTGGTGTCTGTGATGGTCAGAGATCCAGTTTCATTGTCCAGTTTCAGTCTGTCTCTGAATCTCCCATCAAGAACATCATCAAATACAGAGAAACTGTTTGCCGTTACATTGATTTCTGCTATTAAAGTGTCTTTAATCCTCCACTGAATCTGATCATCATTCCTCATTTTAGTAACACCAGAGCTCAGAGTGACCGAATTTCCTATTTTCACAGACACTTGTTTTCTATTTCCTGTATCACCAAACACATGAAGAAGAAACAGAAACAGATCATGATTAACAGACACAGATTAAGACGGTCGTTTGATGGTTTACAAAAGTAAATTTACATTTGAAATTAATATAATAAACCAACAAAAACAAAAGCAGGTTTGGGTTAAAAACTGTGTCTTTGTGCTGATTAAAATATAAATCAGATCAAACTAATATTTAACTCACCCAAAACTCTCAGTTTAACAGTGTTGATTTCAGTGTTGATCTGTACTTTATAATCTCCAGCATTTTCAGTTATGATGTCTGTGATGGTCAGAGATCCAGTTTTATTGTCCAGTTTCAGTCTGTCTCTGAATCTCCCATCAAGAACATCATCAAATACAGAGAAACTGTTGGTCTGTTTAGTGATTTCTGCTATTAAAGTGTCTCCATATCCAAACCTCCACTGAATCTGATCATCATACTTCAGTTCAGAGACACCAGAGCTCAGAGTGACTGAATCTTCCTCCTCCACTTCTATTTCATCTTCATCATCAAACACACAATGAGAACAAATATCAACATTCACATAGTAAGACTTAAACTGAAAGCTGTGATCATTTATTGTTCATATTGTGATGCAGTTCCTAGAGAGACAGAATATTAAAAGACAAAACAGTGGGTGTGGCTTGTTTTCTTCTACTGCGAGCTGATTGGATATAGTAAAGTAGGCATTTCAGTCAGAAAGATGGAGAAAAGGGTTTGGGGAGAGTTATCACGACCTAACAGACTCCTCCTGCTCACCATTACAGTTTGTTGTCAAAACTGACAGCTGAAGGGGCGTGGTTAAGCATGTTAGCCACGCCCAATACCTCAGACAGACCTAATCTAGAATTTAACTGAAAAAAAAAACAGGAAGTGCATTCTCAGATTTCAGTTGAAGATTAGAAGGCCAGACTATTCTTTTTATTATTGACATGCACTGAAGAATTGTTCACCACACAACTAGCAATGTGAGCGAACAAAATCAATATGGTTAGTTTTGATTTCATGGAGACTCTAAAATTAATATAATAAAACAAAAGAAGAGACTCACCAATGCATAATTAACATGGAATAATATTGTACTTAGTGATTAAAAAATAAAGCAGCTAAAACAAATCTTCAACTTACAAGAGACTACAAGACTGACAATCCTGATCATCTGGTTGGTCTGTAGTTCATAATATCCATCATCTTTAGTTCTGCTGTCTGTGATGATCAGAGATCCAGTTTTCTTGTCCAGTTTCAGTCTGTCTCTGAATCTCCCATCAAGAACATCATCAAATACAGAGAATCTGTTTGCCGTTACATTGATTTCTGCTATTAAAGTGTCTTCATTTCCAAACTTCCACTGAATCTGCTCATCATTCTTCAGTTCAGTGAGTTCAGAGCTCAGAGTGACTGAATGTCCTTCCAGCACTTGATAATAATAATCATCAAGTCCACCTGCAGAACAGAGTTTGTCAGATTAAAGTGTTAAATCACAGGATGTTGTCTTGGTAAAGTCGTCTCTAAAACACTTTTGATCATTCAGATGAGCAGTGAATATTATTCTGAAGGTAATGATGATGATGTTGTTCAGTTTTTGACCTTCATATTAATTTGATTGAATGTAATCTCTAATAACAGATCTTCAGTTATTTCTATATCAGTGAATCCACTTTCTTCATCATCTCAGGTCATTCAGAGTAAGAGAGGAGATTCCTCTGCTGTTCTTCAGGTCTGTGATAATGAGTTTGATTCAATACTGTGACTCTATTTGCTGTAGGAGTCTGTCAGGAACGCTGAAAACAAGCTTGTTTAATCCATTAAAATCTGCTCTAAGATTTTAGGTCGACCTCTAGAAAAGCTGTAAGACTCAGTCTATTAGAACAACCTGATGAGATCAGCTAATAATATTATGTCTGATCCTGATCATGTTCTGCATAACGAGTTTGAATTATTAGCATTGAAGCAGAGGTGTAGAGTTCCCAGATTTAACAGGAAAGAGCAAAAACACTCTTCTGTTCATCAAGCAAGCTGATAGTTCAATCAAAAGCTATATATTAAAAAAACCAAACTGATAACGTTAGCGACTGGATGTGGACGTGTTGAGTCACGTGACAAAGTTGCAAATCCTTTAACTTCATGCAAATGAAGAGCCTGTAGATCCTGGTTAATGGTTGCCAGTCTGCTTGATTATGGTTACTACTGGGCCGCTTTAGTGTATTCTGTGACAGATGTGACCTTTACATCAAGAGTTACCAAAATCTACATGAGGAGGTTTATAATTAGCAGAAATACAGATATTACAGAAGAACACATAAGCTGATCAGTGTACAGTGTAAGGTTCAATGTTTTCCATCATCAGATGTGATCGTTACTGTTGGAGGAAGGGCCGGGGGAAACCCTCTCCAATAATGAAATAAATAAAAAGAGTTTGATCTGTAAAACCTGTATAATATTACCAATTATCTGTCAATCCCAAATACAGCATCTTTAAGCCAGGCTCACACTGTAATAAGAGGGATTTGTAATGCTCATTTATGCACACGGGCTTCAAAACGCTCCAGTGTCCCTGTATCTGTAGTTACACACAGTAAACAGCGGTGAGTTCGGTGAACTGATGACCTTCATAGCCAATCACAGTCATTTCTGTTGAGCATGTGAACACAATGGCAAATCAGCTCTGTTTAAGAACGTGCTCAACAGCGCTCAAATGTTAAAAGGAAATGGACGTTATTAAATTTTCAGTATCGATTGGTACCGAATTCCAGTTTCGTGACGATCCTAATCACTGTACATTTTACATTCTTCTATGGCCCAATACGTACCTGCTATATCAGGGATGTCCAAACTCAATTCCTGGAGGGCCGCAGCCCTGCTCCAACACACTCACCTGTAGGTTTCAAACAAGCCTGAAGGACTCACTTAGTTTGATCAGGTGTGTTTAATTAGGGTTGGAACTAAACTGTGCAGGGCTGCGGCCCTCCAGGAAATGATTTTGACATCCCTGTGCTATGTGTATTGAAAGAATGCTGATATGATATATGAAACACATACAGTGGCTGGCAAATATATTGGGTGCATATGTTTGTAAATCAGACCTTGAAAGAGTCAGTGACCATGGCGTGATGAAACTGACTCTTAAAGGGAATGGGAGATGAGACTCTGGTTTAATGCACATCATGCTCAAAACACACGGATAAATCATTATGAGAATGAGGACAACACTTTTAGATTATGCACCAGCACATAGAGCCAGATCCCAGGAGTGAATTCGGACACACCCTTAGTGCTTCTGCATCATGAGCTGTAGACATCACGCTTAGATCAGTAAAATAGAGCCCATAATATATACTGCTATAGGAAGGATATAAAGATGGCTGACTATACACTGCTCATTCAGGGCTAAATCAATATTAACAGAAAAGATCATCAGCTTAAACAACAAAACTGACACAATATGTAGATTAATAATCAGATCTTTGTGCTGATTCAGAATAAAACTCTAATTTGCAGGAACTGAAGTTGATCTGAACATTACACACAGAAAACTTTCACTTCAGATAAGAATCACATCACAATTAAAGCTAATGATGGAGCTTTTTAATCAACTATTAGAACAAATAAACACTGAATCTGTTGCTGAAAGAACTGTAATAAGAGAGATTAAGAACTCACCAACCAGACGACACAAACAGAGCAAAACTAACTTGAGAAACATTTTCTTCATCAGTTCACTGAAGAGCTCAAGATGGCAGCCCTGAAAATGTCTGAACATTCTCCAGCATGAACTGAGATATTTATCTGATTTAATATGAACCCTCCTACAACCTGTTTCCGTTTCTCTTAACAATCTTCTTTAACATCATAAAATGTGCTGATCTTACTTTTTCAGATGAATTCTGGCCTTATATGGAAACTAACAGCAGAAGAGAGAAACGCCTCATGAGTGTTGATCTGATATCTGCATCTGCTGCTGTTATTTAGTGTTGTGTCCGTGATATTTGACCCTGAACTCTTATTTGATTTTATGTTCACTGTATAGAACGGGTTTTTCTAACAGCCGAGTAGTTTAAATTCCAATGCAGAGCCATAATCTCCAATAGAGTAAAGACAGAAACAGCTTGTGAAGCGTCGAGCGCCGCCTGCTGGATGAACTGTGGAAAGACTCTTATATTTGTGCTTGTGGGAAAATATGTCCTTAAATAAGAAAATAACTGAAACCTTGTTTAGAGTGCACACTTACTGCAAATGTACAGGTTAAATATAGCGAATATAATCATTAAGTTAATATATTATTATCTAAACCCACTTGCTGTGAATGAATTATTGACTTGTGATGCAAAAAGTTTTGTGAGCGTTTATACCACACTTCAAAATAGTCATGAGTTTCAAGATAATATGTGCCTACCTTTAATAACAGCGTGTCTGTCTTTTGCTAATTAGCAATTAGCCGATAGCGTCCTGTTCTTCTCCAGGTTTCTTCAAGGTGGTGAGCGATGAATCTTGATGAAAGTCTCAGCGCCCTCTGCTGGTGAAGATACTCACTACAGGACAGCTGTAACCTGCAACAAAGTGTACTAATTTGGGTTTTTACGGTGTGTGTGATCGCTCTGTAAAACGGGGAAATGTCCAGCTCGAGTTTTAACAATAATAATAATACTTTTATCAGTATAAAGAGAGCTTAAATGACAATGTGAATATTTATATGTCAATGAAAGGATCTTGATAGGATGGACATCTGATCTGCACAATAATAACAAGACAGGGTAAAGTGTAATAAGAAGTGATCTAAAAGTCCTGTAAGTGTTAAAGAGGATAAATCAGTGAATCAGCCATCTTTTATCTCAACACACATTTAATAGCACTAATGCTCGAGTTGCAGTTTGATCTGAAATCTTTCAGGGTGGAAAGATCAGCAAATGAAAACATAAAGCCATTACAAATAAATGAAGATTATAAGTGAAATGACGTCATGATTTATGTTTGTGAATTTGTGCAGATCATGAAGATGAAGATTTCTGCACTGCTCAACTGTTTTACTCCTCCAGAGGGCGCTCGACACAATCAAATACAACATGAAGAGACTTTACATTTAGCCAGAGAAAACTTTATTGATGAAGACAAGCAAATACATCTGACAAATGCACAGTGAAGTAAGATCTGTGTCTTATTTTAGAGAAATAAAAACAATAAATCAAACTGAATCTGTAAAATAGTAACACTACAAAACAAACATGAAAAATTAAATTATATATAAAATGTTCATTAGTAAAGCCTGTTGTACTGAACTAAATAAAAGCAAAGCTTTGTATTTTAAGTCTACTGCTGTATTTATGTCAAACCCTCACATGAGACATGTGACATCATCATTCAGGTCTATGATGCGTGAATATGTGCTTGATCTGGTTCAGCTCTTCTGGATCTGATGTCATAAAGCACAATAATGACAGTAGCCACGCCCACCAGAGCAGAGAGGACCAATCGGATCACAGCTTCAGTAGGACCACAGCAGTGAACAGAGCCTGAGGAACAAACACATCAAACTGAGCTCAGATCAGTCAATAAAGGAATCAAGAGACTGAGGTAATCTGGCTTTAAAAATGTAACAATAAAACAACATTTAAATGATCAGACATTAGTGTAGATCTGTTCCTGAATAAATATAATGTGTGAAACCAATATTAAACTCACCGACAGTAAGAATGAAACTCATTTTTCTCTCATATTTATACCATCGTTCATAAAGTCCAGAATGTTCAGTTGTGATGTCTGTGATGGTCAGAGATCCAGTTTTATTGTCCAGTTCCAGTCTGTCTCTGAATCTCCCATCAAGAACATCATCAAATACAGAGAATCTGTTGGTCTGTTTATTGATTTCTGCTATTAAAATGTTTTTATTTCCAAACTTCCACTCAATCTGATCATCATTCATCAGTTCAGTGAGATCAGAGTTTATAGTGACTGAATCTCCCTCCATCACTGATATTTCATCTTTATCAAACACACAAACAGAAACGGTTTTTGTCAGATTAAGATCATTACAAAGCTGTATTGTTGTTTATAAAAGCGGATTTGTCCTTTTACATAAAACAACAGAAAATACACAAAACAGCAAAGAAGTGTGTGAATTATAATGACACCTGCTGATTAAAAAAAGAAACAAAATGAAGAACATTTGTAACTCACCATAGACAGTGAGATGGAAAGTAATATCAATATAGTTGTTCTGTAGTTTATAATCTCCATTATGTTCACCAGTGATGTTTGTGATGGTCAGAGATCCAGTTTTATTGTCCAGTTTCAGTCTGTCTCTGAATCTCCCATCAAGAACATCATCAAATACAGAGAATCTGTTGGTCTGTTTATTGATTTCAGCTAATAAAGTGTCTCCATCTCCAAACCTCCACTGAATCTGATCATCATTCCTCAGTTTAGTAAAACCAGAGCTCAGAGTCACTGAATTTCCCATTTTCACAGACACTTCATTAAATCCTGTATTATTAAAAACACAGAGAAGAAACTTATGATTAAAATGTACAGACACAGATTAAGTTGGTCATTTTATGATTTAAAAGTAAATTAGAAATTAATGTCAAAAACAATAGGATACATGGATTAATAATTGTATGTTTGTGCTGATAAAGAGATGAAATAAATATTTAACTCACCCCAAACTGCAAGTTTAACAGTGTTGATTTCAGTGTTGATCTGTGCTTTATAAACTCCAGCTTGTTCAGTTCTGGTGTTTGTGATGGTCAGAGATCCAGTTTTCTTGTCCAGTTTCAGTCTGTTTCTGAATCTCCCATCAAGAACATCATCAAATACAGAGAATCTGTTGGTCTGTTTATTGATTTCTGCTATTAAAGTGTCTCCATCTCCAAACCTCCACTGAATCTGATCATCATTCTTCAGTTCAGAGACACCAGAGCTCAGAGTCACTGATTTTTCTTCCTGTACTGTTATTTTATCTTCATCATCAAACACACAAAGAGAACAAAATATCATCATTCACATACTAAGACTTTACAGTCTGAATGTTAAATTTCAGATGAATATAATAAAATAACAGAAGTGACACACCAATGCAACGTTGAATGCAGTGTTGTGCAAGTTACTTCCAAACTGTACTACATTACAGATTACTTATTACTGTTATTTAAATGTAATCCCTTACCTTACAACATTACTGTCTCAGAATTGTAATATGTTACATTACTCTTATATTACTTTTTAGTTACTTTCACCAAAATAACTACAGAATTAGAAATTAACATTATAAATGGTATAATGAGCTATATGTTCTATAATGAGCATTTTACATCCAGTAGAAAGTGATTTGATGTAGCAGAATGACTGTGACCTCTGCAGGCTACTATCAATATAGTATATAATTGGCAATGTGATGGCTCAAGACAATGCAAGAAAGGATTACAGCCAGAATTACAAATGATCTGTTAAAAGTATGGTAGAGGTAAAGTGATTATCTGGCAATATCTGTAAATGGCTTTCTATATTAAACACAACAGGCCGATATGTAAACTCCAATGCCATGACAAAATGCAGATTTTGTTTCTTTTCTTATTGTTGCCATTATTGTATTTACTTTACATTCAAGTGGTTTACAACACAAAACCGTCCTGCACAAAGTGAGCATGATGAACAGCTTTCTCAGTAAAATGTTTGTGCATCGATTTCCTGTTTGTGGACAAAACTGCTTGCGAGCTCTCATATACGCTGCCCGCACACAAATTCTCACGATCTCTCAAATATGCACTGCTCACGCACAAGTTTTCTTGCTCTCAGTACACTGCTTTCTCAGTGAGATTATATGCAAACTCACAATTCGTGTCTTGTGTTCCCTCTTCCTTTCAAGCTTTTTAATATGAATTATATTAGTTCACTATTTATTAACAATAACCAAAATACTAAAATAGACTTATAATTTTTAATCTAATAAACTATAACATTGTTGGCTGTATGTTATATGATGAGATATTTCAAATAAAAAAGCATTTAGACAAAAATAAAAACTAACGCAAGCAGAAATGTAACTAATAGAAACACTTGATGAGGTATTATAGCCTACTGTACTATTCACTCTTCAAATAAATCTCATATTCAATCACATTTTTTTATGGCAACTAAAATAAAGTGAACTAGTGTCTGTTGTCTTCCACATTGTTGATGAGATTGTGGAGGACATTTTCCCTGCCATCATCTTCATTTTGAGAAGAAGCTGTTCCACCGGGCCCCTGAACACACATATTGTGATTAAGTACTTAATTTACTCTGTTGTGGTAATACTATAGTTGCTATGGTAACACAACAAGTGTAATATAAACAAATGATCCAGTGCTGTAGTTTTTTTTTTACAATATGGGGTATATTGTACTACAATTCACCACACTTTACTGTAGTAAAACTACACTTTATATTTAATTTTATGAGTTAAAATTACTAAAACTATTCTTAATACGACAGTATGCTTAAGCATTCATTTTAAATACTAGCCTAAAACATAGGCAGTATACCTTACACTCAAAAACACTAGTATTTATTATAGAATTTATCTTAACCTGTAAGTAAATAGTGTAGCAATATATAAACCATATAAACATTATTGGGATAACAATTAAATAGGAGGATCTCTGGAGAGCAACAGCACGAAAGGAAGAACGAATGCACTGTCTTATGCCATTTTCATCTATTTTCCGCTACGCGTACTGCGAACCAGGCTGAGCCAATAGCCTCGGACCTTGAGCTCAGAAGCTGAAATCATTCCGCGTTCAAAGTAAAAAGGTCCCATAGCCAGAGGGAGATTAATGATAGCACGCGCATATATTCTCGAGCCACGAACAGGAAATAGAACTGCGGTATTTTTTATTTGTTAATGTCTTGCGGGCGAAAAGTGTGTTGTAACGCACGCGTTACTGAACATGTACCGAGTAAAATATTACTGAAAATGTATTAGTAATGCCTTACACTACTGCGTTACAGGAAAATGTAATACATTACTGTAATACATTACTTTTGTAACGCATTACTCCCAACACTGGTTGAATGTAGAAAATGAAACAGGCGGTGAAACAAATATTCAACTCACCACAAACTTTAAGAAGGACTCTCCTGCTCATCTGGTTTATTAGTAGCTCATAAATTTCCTCATCATTAGTTCTGGTGTCTGTGATGGTCAGAGATCCAGTTTTCTTGTCCAGTTTCAGTCTGTCTCTGAATCTCCCATCAAGAACATCATCAAATACAGAGAACCTGTTCTGTTTATCGATTTCTGTGATTAAAGTGTTTTTAAATCCAATCCACCACTGAATCTGCTCATCATTCTTCAGTTCAGTGAGTTCAGAACTCAGAGTGACTGATTTCCCCTTCAGCACTTGATAAAGATGATCATAAAATCCACCTGCAGAACAGAGTTTGTCAGATTAAAGCTTTAACACATGATGTTGGATAATATTGGACAGTAATATTTTGATGAAAATGGTGTTAGGTTTTTGACCATATTGATTTTCTTCTTTTTTTTTTCTAATTTTTTTTTGGGAGGGGGGGGGGGGGGGGGGGCGAGAAAGTTCACTCCTCTCCTTTCACCCCGAGCCCCCTTCCTGACCCTTAAGGCTGACTTATACTTCTGCATCAAGCGCACACATATGCTACGGCCTGTAAGTGCTGTTATTAAGCAGTTTTGCATAATCGCATATTTATTTTACATATTTGTTTCATATTTCATCCTTTAGTAATTTAAGGTCATAATATTTTGTATTAATTTAGCTGAGGTGTATTTATAAATGTAAATGTGTTGAAAGGTTTAAATGTGTTTTTATTTCATATGTTGTACTTTAAGACATTTATTATGGAAACATGTCACTTTGAGGAAATGACGTGTAATGTGAGTGACTTGTTTGGATCCCCGGATAGACTGACGATGATCAGACGCATGTCAGTGCTGTGTAAAGTTACATGTGTTTAAGAAGCATAAAGTTGCTGCTGTCATAAGTCAAAGGACAGTGAAGAAGACTTTATTAATCCAAGGACCCTCTTTTCATGACAAGAGACCAACGAAGTATTTGTTTTGCTTAATATTGTATTAGATAATCGTAGTTTGTATAATTTCTTATACGTTTGTACTGTGTTCATTTACTAATACAGTTCTCACAGCGTCACGGCAACAGCCGCAAAGCACATTATGGACGACCTTAAATAAACGCCCGTTCTGGAGAAACAACCTGTGTCTGTGTTGTTGTGAAGAGAGTTACACGGCCCGTATAGCCTTCTTCGTGGCGATGCTCAGGTGTCAGGGGGGGAAGGGGTGTGCTCGAACAGAAGAGCGGGGAGCGGGTATGAACATGGAAAAACAGGAGTGTTGGCAAGTATCTTGCACCTCTCAAGAAATGTAACTACACGTCGCAACGACATGTAGAGCAAGCTCTGTGATTGGTCGGCTTGGTAGCGCTGACAAGTGTGGGCAGGGATGAGAGCCGCGCGAGCCCGATGCAGCAAGTGTTTACAAGTGTCAAGTCCGGTGAAGGAGCTCCAGATGGAAACTGTTGTTTTGTGTTTACCTCATAATTAAATGTTGCACGTCTGCCGGTTCCTGCCTCAAAATGAGCGAGTTTGAGCCACTTGTACATTAAGGAAGCGTTCAGAAAAAGCAAAACACCAGCAATGAAATTCAACATAGAGGAACATAAACACCTCACTGCTTACTAGTGTTTCAGAAGTGTTAATGCAGAAAGACAGAAACAGCATCCAGAGCAGATCACTCACGTTTCCACACAAAATATCCAGGTTTTAATATGGTGTATCTTGCAGCTCTAGATTCATGGTTGGTATCACTTTAAATGTCTCTGTGTGATAAAATTGTCTCAATTTCACTGTAATTTTTCACTTGTATGTGTTGATTTGGTTTTTGGCTTTGATAAAATCTTTGCCAGATGCCCACTAGGTAGTAGGTAGTGCTGTCAACTCATAGCAAGAAGGTTCAAGCCTCGGCTGGGTCAGTTGGTATTACTGTGTTTAGTTTGCATGTTCTCCCTGCATTCGCACGGGTTTCCTCTGGGTGCTCCGGTTTCCCCCACAGTCCAAAGACATGCGGTACAGGTGAATTGGGTAGGCTAAATTGTCCGTAGTGTATGAGTGTGAATGAGTGTGTATGGATGTTTCCCAGAGATGGGTTGCGGCTGGAAGGGCATCCGCTGCGTAAAAACATGCCGGATAAGTTGGTAGTTCCGCTGTGGCGACTCCAGATTAATAAAGGGAATAAGCTGAAAAGAAAATGAACGAACGAATGAAGCTTCTGTTGTCTTGAGTTTACGGCTGTTTGTTCTGAGTTGAGTATTTAAGGGAATGGTGTGAGATGGGGTCATTGGGAACTTGTAGACAGGATGCCTCGTTGCAGTTTATGAGCCTATGACCAGGCCCGGATTGGCTAATCGGGTGGACCGGGAGAATTCCTGGTGGGCCGGTGTCCCTAGCTCCAGAATCTGTAGCTCTCAGCAGTCACACATTTTAAATGTGTTTATTTATTTACTTGACCACAGCCTTCTTATTCATCCTTTTACCGCAGCTCTGCTCTTTTTATCTACAGTATTTTCTCGCAGCCTCGTGAGCATCCTGCCTGCAGGTTAATGAGGATATAAGTGAGATGAGTCACCTCTCACTGTACAGCTGTTGTGGTCCAGTGGTTAGCATGTTAGGTTACGACGTCACTGATCCGGGTTTGATCCTCGTCTGAGTAATGTATTTATTTCATTTTTATTGTTAAGACATATAACACTGTAAGCTGAGAAAATATTATACACTTTTCCTTTTATGCTAATGAAGGACTACTGAGACATTCCAAGCATGGGATGGGTCCTCCTGGTGAGGCAGAGTTCCTCACAGCTCCGATACACATCTCTGCCATTTGCTTACAGTAACCATGTGCTCTTCACCATACACAAGTCATCTGCTTGTGTTCTTCCTTCAGATATCTTTGTCATGTTTGGTGTCATTTGACAGTTTATGACTTCAGTGTTGTAGTGATGAAATTAACAGAGACATTGATTAATTGTGTTTCAATCTACAATATATTTACTATTGTTGGGTCATGGCCTGAGGAGAGTATGTTAATGTACTTCTCCCCCACTTCATCTCTTCAACTTTGTTCTCACGTTCAGCTGGTTTTGGGGGTTGGTTTTCACTCATGTTTGACAATGCTTTGCTCAGGGTATAATAAGGAAAGGTACTTGTTGATCTGGGAGAATGGCTTTTACTCTACACCAGTGCGTAGCCTCATATGCTCAGCAGTGCATATGTTACAGCTAATTTCTTTATACAGTATCTTAGTTTATTTCATTCTAATGTCTGTATATTTGATCATGTAATTTAATAAACAACTTTGCCTGCTTTAAGACGTAGAGATTCTTTCTCTTTATCAATGATGATAACAACTTTAATGGAGTCAGATTAATTACAATGGAGTCAGATAAATAATGGATTTAAACACGCCATCCTTCAACTGCTTTCTGTTTCCGATTATTGGTTCAGAATAGCAGCTTAAGTTTCAAGCCTCACAATACTTATAGGGTTGTTGAACATTTGAAGCTCTAAAGCAGTTGTTTTCTTTAAAAAAACGTGATAGTGTAAATAGAAACTGATTGGAAATGACCTTATTTTAATATAGTCAGTCATGAACTGAGGTGGGCCGGTCTGAGGCTTGAAAC
Source organism: Danio rerio (assembly GCF_049306965.1). Lineage (NCBI taxonomy): Eukaryota > Metazoa > Chordata > Actinopteri > Cypriniformes > Danionidae > Danio > Danio rerio. The sequence continues at coordinate 4,971,153 of NC_133197.1, forward strand.
TCCAGGGCTGAAAAGGAGTCCCACTCCGGCCCTGCCTATGACTGATATGATGCAACGTACTTTATACATTTATAACTCTTTTTTCTTTGAGTAATTAATGTTGTACATTTCTGAATTGGCTTTTTATTCTTTGATTCTGTGAATTGGCATGATGCACTTTAATCTGGAAAATAAAATGTTAAGTTTTGATTCATTCTGAATTCTCCTGAAATCTTTTATATCCAGTAGATTAAGTGGAGTCTGCACTACCGTTATGATGCGACATGATTAGACTTTCGATTCTCGAGACTCATTTGACTGTACGGAGCCGTTTTGGCACAACAGCATAAAGATGTCTTGAAGATCATCTAATGAAGATCATCTAATCGCTGATTTTAGCAAGTTGTATGGAAATGGCTAAACCAAATACTCTTTTAGTATGGGTGAGCTGTTGTCAACCAGACTAATTGGGTATTAGTTAACCCTGCACCAACTTCCTACTAACTTCTATGACTATAAAGATAATGTCTGTGAGAATGCACGCAAATCCCAGGTATAATGGCACTCCATTATCCAAGCTGGAAATATGATCCTTTTAAGTAACCAGTCTGATGCAACGAACTTATCCAAGTTGTTATATTCTTTTCTTGTGTTTATTTGTTCTTCAAAGCAGGAACAATCTTTTTCTTTATATAACGATTATATAACGGAAAACTGTTTCACTCCGTCTCTTCCTCTCTTTACAACAAGGATATGACGTGATCAGTCATCAATAAGCAAAGGCATAATTAAAGCATGCAGTAATAATTTAAACATTATTTTGATTGTAGACAGTATAAATGCAATAAACAAATAACAATAACTATACATAATATTTTACAATTTGCATAATAGATATGGCTCTAACACCAGGGCTCAACAACTTTGTGCAGCATTTGGTCCCTATAATGAATGCACAACTGATCATTATGGGATTGATATCTATCAAAACTCTAAATTGAGTCATGCATGATGAATGTAATCCGTTCTTACAATTAGAAATACAGTGTAAATTTGGCAGTCAGATAAAATTAGGGTCAGATTAAATTCGGAGCTGAAAAACAAATATAAATAAATTCTAATTAATAACAAAACATTTTTAGAAGCACTAGAGAAGGCTTACATGCATTTAACCTTTGACCAGGCTGTTAGTTTCATCATTGGGCTAATAGATGGACTTTCACAATTCAATTCACAGCGTAAATGAACAGAAAACACCATAAAACCCACAAAATATGCAAACCATTCATTAGTTAATGTTTTTTACAACGTAGTCAATGAGTACAGACCTAAATTCAAGCTTGAGCTCAGAGTTAAATCACCATTGGTTCATATTATTTGAGATTAATACGTTATTAATCTCTGATCTAATCAAACATTTATAATACAGCATCAGCAGCTGAAGCCAAACAAACACATGAGAAACTCACCAGCCAGACGACACAAACACAAACTGAAGAAAACTAATGGGAGAAACATTTTCATCATCGCTTGCGGAAAAGCTCACAGAAGAAACTCTTAAAATGTGTGAAGGCACTCGTGACTGAAGTGTGATATCTATCTGGTTGTGTGTGTACGTGTGCGTGTATAACCTCCTCTAAACCGCAGTTTCAGTTCACACCTCCGTCTACTTCATCATCAAAATTAGACAGTTATACTAATCTTATCTTTCAGATGAATTCTAGCCCTGTATATAAAAAAAAATAGTGTGAAATGTTGCACGAGTGTTGGACTGGATATCTGTGTGAACTGCTAATACAGCATTATAGCAAAACTATAGCACACAATTATTAAAATGACTAGATCTGAATAATGAATCTGAACTGTCAGCAGTCGAGTTTCCATTACTGTTTACACTGTTTATAAAATTGTGGATTTGTCATTGTACTGGGAAGGCATTGTACTGGTGGGGAAGGCATGATCGAACACCCAGAAAGGGGGGAGAGCAAGTGGAGACACCGGCGGCTGTTCAGTGGTCTAATCATAAATAATTATTAACACCTGTATTTTCTAGTGATTGGGCCGGAGAGACACCTTCATAAGGGGAGGAGAAGGAAAAGCCGGGAGAGAGGAGAGCCTGACCATTCACAGACTCGAACCACACGCGAGTGCCCAGCGCAAACACAGTGAAAAATAAAAAGTTTGTGCTTACCTGATATCGCCGACCCTGTCTTCTTCTTCCCACCCAATGAACTTTATTACAGTCATTAATCAAATATTTATATATATTTTCACATTTTTCATAGCTGTATATTTCCCACTATCATGTTTTTGTAAACCTCTGAAAGTTATTAATGTGTTGAAGTGAAATAAGTTTGACAGGGCAGAGGAGGATTCACACACGAGATATAATGTCTGAAAGTTCCCAAGACTGAACTGATGTTTAAGTGTCAGTTAAAATCAACTAAACGGATCCTATTTACTTTACTGCATAAGTATGATAAAAACCACTTTAAATAAACAAATAACTAGTTTTTTTTTTAAGTTCATTCATTCATTTTCATCCACTTATCTGGGTCCGGATCATGTGGCAGCAGTTTTAGGAGAGAACCCAGACTTCTGTCTCCCCAGACACTTCCTCCAGCTTCGTCTGGGTGATCCTGAGGCATTCCCAGTCCAGCCGAGAGACATAGTCCCTCCAGCGTGTCCTGGGTCTTCTCCTGGTGGGTTCTACTTCCCTGGAACGACATCCAGAAGGCATCAGAAACAGATGTCCGAGCCCCTCAGCTGACTTCTCTCGATGTGGAGGAGCAGCAGCTCTACTCCCAGTTCCTCTCGGGTGAAAGAGCTCCTCACCCCATCTATAGGGGTGCGCCTTGCCAGCCTGTGAAGGTTATATTCAAGAATTTGCAGGCGTTTCGAGACCTGGCGAATCTGCATTTGATTGATAGGGTCGGAAACAAAACCACTGTCACCTGTAGCCTAGTGGACCGTGCGCAGCTAAACCCAGTTCAAATGTTACAAAATTTCTCAAGTTGTGACTTAATGTCGTTTATTATTGTATTATTATTTTATATATCTGCATGCCACTAACCGCTCCATTAAATCAGTTGATAACTCCTCAATTTACGTAACTTTACTTGAAGATGTGTTATAACTTAAAATGAACCCTAGGTGTCCCTGTAGAGACGGGTTTCAAAACACTTTGAAGCCTCAAACATTTACTTCAGTAAGAATCGTTTTTAACTACAACGGTTTAAACTGTAGTTTTGCTGAATGACTGAAAAGTTATTATAATGATAAAAAAAACGTCTACATTTTCAGTCATTTTCACCATTCCTCTGCAATCTCATACCAAAAACGAAAATAAGGGCAGTATTAATAGCTAAAAATGTGGAAGAGCGTTGATATTATGTGATTGTATTGTATGGCAATATGGAGCAATTTAGTGTTGATGTTAAATCAGAAGTAATTCACAAACACTTGAAAAATGAGATGATTTAATGACAATAACTTGCTATGGTCACAACTGAATTACTTACAAAATAACTATATAAAAATAATAAAATAAGTGATTAAAAAACATTAATTGTAGGGATGGCTGACGTGAAACTGACGTTTCGACACAGTGTCGAGATCCCGAAGCGCAAGTGTTTCGAAACACTGCACCGAAGCATGATCCGAAACACCCAGGTCACGTGACTAAAGTGTTTCGAAACACTTGGTCACGTGACTTTAGCGATTCAAAGCATCGATCATTTCAGAGGCGTTTCAAGACCCGGAGAATCTGCATTTGACTGGCATGATCATATTTATGACTCTGTCTCGTATGGCCTAGTGGACCGTGCGTGTGCACATTGGTACTGTGCTTCAAACTTATTTTGGGTTAGAATCCCAACTAGTCCAAATACTTCAAAATCATGATTTTATGTATTTTAATCATGTTACTGTTTTATGGTGTAGATAGGATACAGCTGCGGATATGCCATCAATTTAGCATCATTTTTGTAACACTGTAAAACAATAATTCATATGTTTACAGTACTGTGATGGGTTTAGGTTTTGGATAAACGTTAATAAAATACAATAGGAAATTTAATTAATAATATAATTATTGTTACCTTCTGGCCACAACTGTATCGGATCTAGCAACAACCCTGTTTTATGAACAAAACATTACAAATTTATTTACAAGGTGTTTATTCGTATGTCAGAGCAATGTTGAAACAAAACGATACAATACCAAAGCATTACCAACTGGTATTAAAGCATTTCAAAATAACTGTATAAGTATGGATTCGAACCCATTGTTGCCGCATGGTGGTCACGAACTCTAACCGCTCGACTAAACCATTTGCTGAATCAAGCCTACAAAGTGGGGTTTCATACCTCAATTTGCTCAGTTGTTCTTTGCTGAAGCTGTTTCAGTGAAATACAAATAAAATGACCACTAGGTGTCACCGTAGAGTGGTGTTTCGAAACGTTTCAAAGCTTCGACACATTTGCTTCGATAGTTTCAGTGTTTCACGAAGCCTCACTTTGCCCAACACTAATTAATTGTACCCAGCTTAAATGTAAAATAAAGTTGCCTGACGGGTTTCAAAATGTTTCAAAGCCTCGGCTTTGACTGTTTCAGAGCAAGTGTGCCGCAAGCCTACGTTTGAGTGAAGGTCTCGGCCGTTAGATCGCCCCCTGGGGGCTGGCTGCAGTACAAGTCATAAAGCCCGCCTCCTCCGTGTTAATGAAGGAGACTTGAGCCCAAATAAAAAAAAATATTACACTTGAAATAAAATGTCCCGAAAGATGGTTCTGGTCGATTAAGGCACTGGTTATTGTGCTGAAATAGGTGCAGATCTTCATTTTTGTAAACAGTTTGTTTTTAGCAGTAATTTAATGCTGGGCGTGTCATCGTGATTGACAGCTGTAATTGACAGTTTCTCAAAGCGCGGCGTCTAAGCTTCGGCAGGAGACTGAAGTAGACTGAAGTGTTATTATTAGATTTCTGTGTTATTTTACCATGACAAAATGAGTTCAGCAGTAAACTATAGTTTCTGACATACATGATCCTGGTGGAACACTGTTTATTCGCTAAGTTCAGGGCTTTTTTCGGGCTTTATTAGTTTGCTGATACACGCCTAGCCACCCAGATAGCAAAACACAGTTCCGGCTAGATTCTCGCCTGCCGGAGACTTATCTCTTAGAGCTCAGACTGACTAATGTTACCTCTGCTGGACCTACTCCGGATGCCTGGACTCACTGCCCGATTCCAGTCCGAGTCAATCGAGCCAGATGCGGCGGCCGAGCGAGCAGGCGCTGCCGCATGCGAGCCGGAATCAGCCCGCGACGCCGCGAGTAAGTTATGCGCTGCGGCCTGGAGCTGGCGCGATTGAATATATAAAACCCTCATATTTGTTAACGTTATTACATGCATTTGTGTTGATATGACAGCAAACGCATGCTGAGAAGTTCGGGGGGCGTAGTTGATTTTACATAAAGCGTTTGATTGGAAGCTCGACTCTGCTCATTTTCGCGGCTCCTCCTCTGGCTCCATCAGACAGTACTTCTGCGCATGTCTGGCTCCAATTTCAGCAGTCTTTTGCGACAGTTTGTGCCCGTCAAGCAGGCGTTTTGCCCTCAAGGCGTTCAATGGGAAAAAGGGCTGTCGCGTCGTCCATATTTTTTACAGTCATTGTTTCAGAGTCTTACGAAGCCTCACTCTGCCCACAACTAAAAATTAAATCATAACATGAAAACAGTCCAAAACCAAAACAGACACAGGCTAGATAGTGTCCAGCATGAAATAATACTGAGCAGTGAAAAAGTGTAAATGTGATACTTAAATAGTGTCTGTGATCTGAGATGATGACCTGCAGCTGTGAGTGAGAGAGCTCAGATTGCCAACAGCTGTAGATGATAATCAGTGTCTGGATTGGGGGTGAGCATGATGGGATGTGTAGCCTGGGTGAATGGCTGGTGGAGTGTACATATAGCTGGAGCGCCCTCTAGAGAATCTGGTCAGTACTCCAGCTAATACTCGTGACAGGTTACCTGAAATACTAATGACAAAACTAAATAATAAATAAATAAATAAAAACAAATTGTGCCTTTTTTTTCAGACATGTAACCCTTTTGGGATTCGCCCAACAATTTCTGCATCAGTATTAGAGCAGAATTGTAACAATAATAATAACAACAATAAATAATTTTAAGTTGTATGTGGTTTACTGGAGAAAATCTACCAGATTTACAAACACAATGATTTAATAGTAATGAACGTAACTCAAAGATCTCAATATTAATGTGAAACTGTAAATTATATGTTTAATATATTAATATATAATGCTTTATCCAGAGGACGCTCAACATGATGAAATAAAACATTATAGGACTCTAGAACTTTTGAGAATCTTTATTGATAAAGACAAGCAAATACATCTGGCAAACACACAGCTACACAAGATCTACAAGCAGGATGTGTAGGATAAACAGTAGAAAACTAAAAGCTCTTGAAGCCCAGATTCAGATATAAAGGTTAGTCTGTGTTTATAACAGGAGTTAAAAAGAGAAGCCTGTTCTGCTGAATGTAAAGTGTAAATATTTGTATTTGATCATATGAAGGAATATAACAAATGAATAAAGCCTCATAAACTAGACGATGATTAATTAATGACAGGATTTCTGTTGCTGGTTTTGTGTTCAGTCTTGTTCAGCTCTTCTGGATCTGATGTCATAAACCAAAACAACAACAGCAGCTGCAGAGGCCACGCCCATCAAAGCAGTGACGACCAATCGGATCGCAGCTTCAGTAGTACCACAGCAGTAAGCAGAGTCTGAGGAACAAACACATCAAACTGAGCTCAGATCAGTCCATAAAGCTTCATGTCAGCACTGCCATCCACTAATATCAAGCGGTAGTCGCTGCAGAGCTAAATGAGCAGAGCTGGAGCTGGAAACACGTCTCAGGTTTACAGGAGAAATTAAGCGCTGATCTAAATCAATAGAGAAAACTGTTAACATGAGAGATGACTGAGCAAACTTTGTTCATGTATGTGAAAATACAAAGGTAAACAATACATTCAAGATCTTTATCGGGTTTGTTTTTGTAATAAAAAGTATATTTTGGTGTGGAAACAATCATTCAACTTTGTCCAATTAAATCAAAAAGTAAACGAGAGAAGCTTTCTTTATCTGCGTTAAGCATCAAATATCCTCCATATCAATCTATCTTGATAACAGATACTTGATTGAGTGAACTGTATGTTGGATATTGAAGTGCTTTATTTTTATCATTAATACAGAATTTAAAGGAAATAATTAAACAATTCATGCTAATAACTAATAGCTTATCCCCTGCTTATTATTAAGATATTAACTGTTCATTAGTAGATATAGAGTATGATCTTATTCTGCATACCTAATCCTGCCCAAAACCTAAATCTAATTGACTAACTATTAATAAAGAGCTAATTAATAGTTTATTAAGCAAGTAGTGTTAGTTAATGGTTAATTAATAATGTGACCTAAACTAAAATGTTATCATCAAGCTCTTCTCCAATCAATAATCTTTACTACAGTTCCCAAAAATAAATCCCTTGAGGAGTTTTTCATTTTGTAACCGGTCAGACACATGATTATTTTGCTTTTGTTCAACAAATCTGTCAGCAAACACAGAGTCAGCTTCTCCCCTCCACACAAGACTGGATGCTCAGTTGTAATCTGATGCCAAAGCATTTATGACGCAAAGGGATGTGCTTAGAAATATACGGAACCCCGGAAGGAACGTAGTGGAGGAGAAAAAAAATTGGCTGAGTGAAAAACAAATAATGGGGGGGAGGAAAATATATATTTCTAAGTTTTTGTGTTCTCTCGCAAAGATGTTTCTTCACAAACACTTCCTGTTCACCTCACTCACGTTACCCTCCCGTTTTTGTCGAAATTCTCCCGTATTTTACCATTTTATCCCACTTTCTTTACATTACTGTGCGTCGATCGTCGCCTTTCATGTGCTACCTCAGTGAATGCACTGACAGACGCGCTCCATACAATAAACTGATCCCAGATCAGCGTCTGTACACGCCATTTACAGAGGAGCACAGAGGAGCGGGTGTATGTTTAAACACACAAATACACTGAATAATGTGAAACATCTCCGTACTGCATGTTTTATTGTAAACAGCTTATTTTCTCTTAAATGAGCACAAACAGTTTCTAAGGTAACAGACTGCTTTCATTATTGATCTGTGCATTCTTACAGAGACACCTCTGTTATCAAACTAAACAAAACATGAGATTCATTTGCTGCTCACTTGTTTGATAACAGAAGTGTCCCTTTAAATGGCGCGTACAGATGCTGATCTGGGATCAGTTTATTGTACGGAGCGCGTCTGTCAGTCAGCGCTTATACATGCATTCTGTCATGTTCACCAGCGAACAACCACCAGATGTCGCTGGTAAACACACACACACACACACACACACACACACACACACACACACACACACTTAGTACTACAAATCTGCTGATAAACTACATATTCAGTCACACACACACACACACCTGCTCCAAGTCTCCACTGATTAGACTCCCACAGCTGATCCATGCTTCAAGACTGATTGCACACAGTATTTAAGCAGCACACACACTCATTCACATTACCGAGTTTTGTTTATCTGTAAGGTGACATTACAACGCGTTATCCTGGTCTTGTTTTCCCGTGTTTTGATCTTAGCCTTGTTTATCCAGTTCTCCTGTTTAGCCGCCTGCCTTCTGACCCCTCGCCTGTGTTTGACTTCGATTCTGGACTGCCTGTATAGATCTGTTTGCACCTGTGTTGACCATCGCCTGCCTGACTATTCTGAATAAACCTGCGTTTGGATCCTACCTTCTGTTGTCAGTGTCACTCCCCGGCGTTACATTCACTGGTTCAGAGGTTGCAAAGTGAAAGGCAAGGATCAAAGCACAGATTTAATGTAAAGAAAGTGGGGTAGAATGGTAAAATATGGGGGAATTTTGGCAATTTACATGAGCGAAGTGAACAGGAAGTGTTTGTGGAGAAACATCTTTGCAAGGGAATGCAAAACTTTGCGAGAGAACGCAAAAACTTAGAAATATATATTTGCCTTCCACCCATTTTTTTCTCTTTCACCCAGCCAATTTTTTTCTCCTCCACTACGTCCCTCCCGGGGTTCCGTAGAAATAGACTTAGAGACATGGTCAAAACTTCTACAAGCTCCTTGCGTTAGACTGATACATTTGATGAAAACTTTTATTCTTTCTTTATGTGTAATCAGGTGTTTTGCCACAAGTCTCTTGCTGCTCATGTATTAGTAATATGTTTTTAATACTTCTGCAATCAATGTTTAACTCTACCAAAGCTAAACAAGATCATAGATAGTTCATGTTTGATGTCCCTGCAAAGCTAATTTGGTGTACTGAACGATTGTTTACATTTTATGTTAATACGTGTGCAACATATTAACATTTTAAGAAACTTGAACGTTCCTTCATAAGTTTATGTCTATGTAAATGAACATGGTTTAAAACTAAAAGTTAACTTCTCATTGGTCAACTTGGCCCTGGTAGGTGGGTATTTTTCCCCCAATAGTCTCCAGAACAAACCATCATTATACAACAACTTGCTTAATTACCCTAACCTGCCCAGTTAACCTAGTTAAGCCTTTAAATTACACTTTAAGCTGTATAGAAGTGTCTTGAAAAAATATCTAGTCAAATATTATTTACGGTCTTAATGGCAAAGACAAAATAAATCAGTTATTAGAGATGAGTTATTAAAACTATTATGTGTAGAAAAGCGTTGAAAAAAGCTTCCTTCCGTTAAACAAAAATTGGGAAAAAAATAAACAGGGGGATTAATAAATCAAGGGGGTCTGTTTGTGGTTTCCTGTAACGCATATTTCCTGTCACTGTGTTTTAGCTTTAGTCTAAGTTTGTTGTTTGTATTTTTGATGCGTTGTTTATGACCTCATGACAGTTTTGACTATGATATTGGATTGACCTGTTTGTGTAACGGGGAGACTGACACAGAGGGATCCATTTTGCAGTATTTATTAAATCACAATCAAGGACAAACATCCAATACGCACAATAGTGCGAACACACATTAACAGTAATCAATCAAGGTCGTGGGGCTGGCGGCTGACAGACACACAGTGATTTACCAGGCTTAGATCAGTGGCAGGCAGCGTGGTTCAGAGTCCTAATAGCAGGCGTGGGTCGAGGGCAGACAGCGTGGTTCAGAATCCGTGTGATAAGCAAGGGTCGTGGGCAGGTAGAAGGCACCTCAAGGTAAGAACAATCCGGGGTTATACACAGGAGATCAGGCAGGAACGACCGCTCAGTAATGCTGGCCAGGGCTAAACAAGACTTCGCAATGAACAGTGGTTTGAGTGTGGCTTATATAGGTGGCGTGGGTCATTACCGTGATTCAGTTCAGGTGTGTGCACAATCAGTGTATGTGGATGATGTAATGCTAGAAGTCCGGGGATGGCGGCCTCTCCTGGCCAGCGAGGGGAATGACTGGGACCGAGTCAGTGACAGTTTGATTCTTGATTTTTCCTGTTTTTGTTCATGATTAGCTTCACAAATACTTTCTTTAATAAATTATTACTAAGCTGCAATTGGACACTACCTCTCTTGTTTTCAGCATGCCGAGACCCAAAGGTGACAAACAGTGTAGATGTAAAGTTAAAGCCGAAGTCTTTGAAACCGTATTGATGAGAGAAATCGCATTATATATATATTTGAGTTATCTGCCAATTGGGAAATCTAGTACTCGATCTGAGACACCTTTGGCTTGATCCATGTACTTCAGATCAAGTTTAGATTGAATTGTAGTTCATTCTTTCTTATCTTTTCCCCATATGACTCTGCAGTGAGCACCATATGACTAATATCAGCTCTGCTTTAGCTAAACATAATCTGTCATCTTTCTTTTAAAAATGTTAAACAACACAACATTGCTTAAATGATCAGATATTTCTGAAGATCTATTTCTAAACTGGAGTAATTATAACATGTGAAAGCAATATTAAACTCACCTAAGACAGTGAGAATGAAAAGGACATTTCTCATACGATAGTGTACTTTATAACCTCCAGCATGTTCAGATGTGATGTTTGTGATGGTCAAATGTCCAGTTTGTTTATCAAGTTTCAGTCTGTTGCTGAATCTCCCATCAAGAACATCATCATATAATCTGATGCGCCGATTATAGATTTTAGCAATTACAGTGTTTTCATATCCAAAACGCCAATGAATATCATCATAATCCATCATTTCAGTGAGATTAGGGTTTAAAGTGACTGAATCTTCCTCCTTCACTGATATTTCATCTTCATCATCAAACACACAAACAGAAACAGGGTTTGTGTCAGATTAAAATCATTACGAAATGAAAAGCTCTAGTGTTGTTTCTGAAAGCTGATTTTAACAACAGAAAAATACAATAATATGAGAATTAAAATTTAATCTAGTGATTGAAAAATAAACCAAATGAAACATTTGTAACTCACCATAGACATACAGATGGAAGAAAATATAAAGATAGTTGGTATGTATTCTATAATCTCCAGCATGTTCAGTTCTGATGTCTGTGATGATCAGAGATCCAGTTTTCTTGTCCAGTTTCAGTCTGTCTCTGAATCTCCCACCAAGAACATCATCAAATACAGAGAATCTGCCAGCTGTAACATTAACCTCAGCAATTTCTTTAGATTCAAACCTCCACTTAATCTGATCATCATTCATCATGTCAGTAACACCAGAGCTCAGAGTGACTGAATTCCTCATTTTCACAGACACTTCTTTAACGTCTGCTGTATAACAAAAACACATGAGGAAGAAACAAACATTAAGACGGTCATTTGATGATTTACAAAAGTAAATTTACATTTAAAATTAATATAATAAATCAACAAAAACAAAAGCAGGTTTGGGTTAAAAACTGTGTCTTTGTGCTGGTTAAAATATGAATCAGAACTAATATTTAACTCACTATCAACTTTGAGTTTAATAGAGATAGTTTCATTGTTGGTCTGTGCTTTATAAACTCCAGCATGTTTAGTTCTGATGTCTGTGATGGTCAGAGATCCAGTTTCATTGTCCAGTGTCAGTCTGTCTCTGAATCTCCCATCAAGAACATCATCAAATACAGAGAATCTGTTGGTCTGTTCATTGATTTCTGCTATTAAAGTCTCTTCATTTCCAAACCTCCACTGAATCTGATCATCATTCTTCAGTTCAGTGACACCAGATCTCAGAGTGACTGTTCCTTCCTCACTCCTATAACGATAATGAACTCCACCTGCAGAACAGAGTTTGTCAGATTAAAGCTTTAAATGTCATTTCATGAGTTCACACTCACAGATATCTGACTGAACAGAACTCGTGTTATTGCCCTTGTCAGGATAGAGAGACAGACACTGTGGGCCAAACCTAACAACATTTGGAACAATTAAATAAATAAATGTACAAAGACAAATGTATAAAGATAAAACAAGCAAAAATACATATAAACTTTAGAAAAGCAAAGCAAAAGTAAAAAACTTATTTATACTTTTTTTCCTTACAGCATGATTTTTCTGCTGGTGTAAACATTGAACAGCAGCAGCAGCACCTCCACAAGCTTCTTATAGGATGTGGAAAGCACAATTCTCTTATTTATATGCAGAAAATCAGCAAATCTGTGGTTACAAAAATGTCAATGCCACGGTTTATACACGGATGTCCTTGTTGATCATAATAAATATAACAAATATGAACAGATCTTTTAATCCCAGCTTCTTTACAAATCCTGTTTTGTGGACATGTTTATATCTGTTGCTTTGACTACATGTTAATATGCTGCCAAATGAATGTGATGGATGGGATAAACCGCACTTCTACGTCACGCCGTGGTCGACCACAAAATCACTGGGATTTGGATCCTATTTGTGCCAATCGATGACTTGTTGAGATGAGTGCAGTGATTCTAAATGTATATCCAGTATAATCATTATAATCAGATTATATTTAAGATAATAAGATTATATAAACAGACACAATTTATTAAATCTCTCTCCATCTTGCTGACTTCTCTGTGTTTCTGCCCAAGATGTCTGCATAGTTCTCTTTTTGCATACACAGACTCTGATGCTGTGCTGCAGAAAATGAGGAAGTTTGCTCTTGCGTTTGCTTCTGAAGTTAACAGGAGGAGAATGTTGGTTCACAGGCGTTTGTGACTACAATGTTGTGGCACAATCAAGAACTGAGCAGAGAGGATTAGGTGGCGTTAATAGTTCACTTCCAGAAGAAACATTTCCTGCCAAGCTCTTATCAGCCCCATACATACAATTAAGGTTAAAATAGATGATAAAATAATGTAATACAAGATTTTGGCTACATCAAATCATGAATGTACATCAACAGTATCCACAATCATGTCATGTACACATGTCTGGTACTCCATAGATTAAACCATTCGTTCTATACATGCTATCAGAACAGAAAACTCTGAGAATAGAAAAATATTTGCGACTCACCAACCAGACGCCACAAACAGAAGCAGAATCTGTGAAACATCTTCAACAACATTGTCAGTCCACAGATATGGAGACAAACTCTTCAAAATGGCTTCAGTGATGAACTGACAGATGCTCTTGTGTGAGGCTGCTCTGTATAAAGTCATCTGAAACTCTACTGTCAGCTAAAATAACATCTTTCAGTGTTAAGATGTGGTCATCTAGCACTTTTGTTTCTATTTAACTCACACTCTGAAAAGACATTTGGCCTAAACAGCCTGTAGATCAATTATGCCATTTTCAGCAGAAATAAACTCTTGCTATCTTCTGTGTTTTACTTCTGGCTCTTGTTACTGGTATATGTTAAGTACACAGTTACAATATGAGGACTTTTAGGCAAGTTCCTCTTCATAACATTATTTGAATTTCAGAAAACATGAAGAAATTCATGTGATCTAGAAATTTTTTTTGTTGGTTTATCTGTACAGAACGTTCGAGGTTACAGAAGTAACCCTTCATTCCCCGAGGAGGGGAATGGAAGTGCTATACAGTGGATTTGATTTTGAAAATCCACGTATGGGAGGTTTCGGTTCAGAAGCCGCTTGTCTGAAAGAGTATTGAACGGGCCAATGAAAGCAATAAATGGGCAGCGTAAGCTTGCACAGGTGTGCTTCATTGCCAATTATCCCAGCATATAAGCACACCTGGAGCGAGCAAACGTCATCCTTTTAAGCTGAAGAGACTTTCAAACAGCTAAGGGACAGTCATTATGGCGACAGAGTATAGCACTTCCGTTCCCCTCCTCGGGGAACGAAGGGTTACTTCTGTAACCTCGATTGTTCCCCTTCAGTTGGGGAACTTCAGTGCTATTCAGTGGATTTGATTTTTAAAATCCACGTATGGAGAACTATGGAAAGCGCCATAATGACTGCACCTTACCAACGCCCCCATGAGGGGATGGTCAGGCAAGCGTGACGCACCCACACCATGGGAGGCACAGTCCTCCAATGTGTCCCTGGCCCTAATTTATCCTACTTTATCAGAAGTTTTACGGATTTAGATATATTTTTTGGGAAGTCATGAGCGTCTAGATAATTCTAGGAAAATAAGACAGTACGTTGGGAAGCGTGCAATCCCGATAGGGAGGACGCTGCGGAGGCCATCTGCTACCCAAGGGGAATAGATGGCAGAATTTACATATGGACTAGCCCTAAGAAGGGGGAGTACCCATAGACAAAAAAGTGGTTAGCGAAGAGGGAAGACATGGGTCCACCCAGGGGGGGGACTTAACCGTGGCGGAATAACCATATGGGATCGCCTAGTGGGGATCACGCATAGCAGGCACCTATACCCAAAACGTGGGCTGACCAGCGGGCAGACCTACAACGTAGTGGGCCAGCAGGTGACTCCTCCGCTGAGTCAGTGCTGGGGGCCACGGAGGAATCTGCAGGGCTCACCTGACGGGGAACTTTACTGACAGATAAAAAGGCGCACGTACCTCCGTGTTAGGGAGAATGGTGCAGCAAGTGTGTTTCAACACCCTACCGAGTTGTTTCCTCAATCACCAAAGGGTTACCTAATACCCTTGAGGAAACTGGCTCCACTCGCAGATTGCAAAACCTTGCAAATGTGTTGTCGCCCAGCCTGCAGCTCTACAGATGTCTGTTAGAGATGCGCCGCGTGCACGCGCCCAAGAGGATGCAACGCTTCCAGTGGAGTGTGCACGCACTCCCGGGGGACACGGCTCACCTCTGCTCGAGTAAGCGAGTGAAATCCACAATCCAGTGGGAAAATCTTTGTTTCGATACGGCCGAGGCTGTACGAAGGTTCAGTTGAAGTCAGAATTATTAGCCCCCTAGAATTATTAGACCGCTTGTTTATTTTTTCCCCAGTTTCTGCTTAACGTAGAGCAGATTTCTTCAACACACTTCTAAACATAATAGTTTTAATAACTAATTTCTAATAAGTGATTTATTTTATCTTTGTCATGATGACAGTAAATAATATTTGACTAGATATTTTTCAAGACACTTCTATACAGCTTAAAGTGACATTTAAAGGCTTCACTAGGTTAATTAGGTTAACTAGGCAGGTTAGGGTAATTAGGCAAGTTATTGTATAATGATGGTTTGTTCTGTAGACTATCAAGAAAATATATAGCTTAAAGGGGCTAATAATTTCGTCCCTAAAATGGTGTTAAAAATTTAATAACTGCTTTTATTCTAGCCGAAATAAAACAAATAAGACTTTCTTAAGAAGAAAAAACATTATCAGACATACTGTGAACATTTCCTTGCTCTGTTAAACATCATTTGGAAAATATTTTAAAAAGAAGAAAAAATTTTGATGGGAGCTAATAATTCTGACTTTAACTGTAGAAGGCTTCAGCACTGCTTCATTTGTAAATTGAGGACAAAAGTGAGCGGGTGTCGAGGATGACAGTGAAGAGGGTTGGGGAGTAGCAGAAGAAAGCGAAAGTGAACAGCGGACGGGGGAGAAAGGCGGTTGAGGAGGGGGATCGGTTAAATGAGGTGCCGCATTAGATTTTAGAGGTGCTGGATGCGGATCCGGCGTGTTCCGGCACAAATTAAGCCCTGAGCCTCAGTTGAGTAAACAGCTTCCTTTTCAGTCTATTTGCAGCCAATAAATGGAAGAAAAACTAATGTGAGGAGAAGGAGCACCTGTGTTTGACTTTCTAAACGCTTAATGTGGCTTAATGCATCAACCCAAAGTTTCTTTTTTTTAAATAAAAACCTGATGCTTTCAGTTACATGTTACTTAAATCAGACAGAATGTTTTTTCAGTTGTTTTTAAATGTGTCTATTTCAAGTGGAATTTTGTAAAGACCAGTAATGGTAACCACCAGTTACACCAGTAAGGGTGTAATAATACACAGAAGCCACGGTTCAGGATGTACCTTGGTTTTGGGGTCACGGTTCAATATGAGTTCAGTACAACAGGAATAAGCAACAATCCCCAGCGCTTGCTCTTCTGTTCATTTTGAACAGGCAGAAATGTTTTGTCACAATCAGCTACAAAACTGAAAAGCGTCTTGTGATAAAATACAAAATAATTAAGAATGAAAAATAAAACTTTATTACAGATTAAACCTTTAAAGGTTGAGCCCAACTTTCTCCTAAACATTAGAAAATCAGTAATTTTGCATAAATTCAGCAAGAGTCTAAACTGAAATCTCTATTAATGAACATGCTAGCTCTACTATGTCCACATAGTAGCAGGTGCAGTGGACAACAACTGTTCAGTATCGCATCTTTTGCAGCGTGTGAAGATTAAAAAAAAAAGTTTCAACATTTACACAGACACTCATTACCATAGTCATCATATAAGATGTCAGATACTCATTGCTGTCAGTTCCACAGCAGTAGACCAATCAGAAGAACTCAAAGGAGGGGCAAGCATTGCAAGCTTCTGTGTAGGAAGTTAGCATGACCACGACGGCATGGCGAACACATTTCTGAGCGCTGCATCTCACAGGTGCTTTCTTTGTGAATGCTGCTTTATTTCCAGCCTAACAGTGACTGCACGTCTGATCTGACTGTATTTGTCGCGGAACAGCATGAACTGCAACATCACCCCTGATATCATTACAGTTCAGGATGAATACATGTATCGTTACACCCCTAGATTCTAGGCAAGCCCAGAATTAGCTGTCTGTCAGTCTAGATCGAGAGCTCTATGATTTATTTTACTGCCTGGCTCTGCATTTATTACATTAAACATTGGGGAAAATGTGAAAGACGTTGTCTGCTTTTCAGCTCATGGTTGTTGTTTTTTTCAACAGGCACTCAGAGCGCTTCTGCACACACAAGGCAAATAAACAGCATGGTAAACACTCAATGCCTAGAAAGCTAGCGTTAAAAGTCGTCTCTTACTGCAAAAACTCATTTGTTCTGTGCCAATCGATGATTTGAGATGAGTACAATAATTCTAAATGGATATCCAGTATAATCATTACAATAAGATTATATTTAATAAAAATATTATTTAAAAGAAACAATATATTAAATCTCTCTTCATCTTGCTTACTGTTTGCGAACATACAGTTTCAGTTTGCTCTGAAGGAGGAGAATGTCGCTTCACAGGCGTTTGTGGGTACAGAAGTGTGACATGATCAAGAACAGAGCAGAGAGGAGCTGGTGGCGTTAATAACCAGCTCACAGTTGAGGAATTCACTGTCAATTTCTTTACTACTTTAGTCAAAAACAGGCAGGGTTTGCTCCATATAGTGAACTTCTATGGTGGTTTGAAAAGCATTTTTACATTTACATTTAGTCTTTAAGCAGATGCTTTTGTCCGAAGAAGGAAAACAGCAGTTTCAGCGCAGCTACGAATGCTCTAAATGCTTCCAGATGAGGAATAAAAGTCACAACTTGCAAAACAATCTGTCATTTTTTAATAAGAAATCTACATTTCTACACTTGTATCCACAAAGCTTGCATCCCAGAGCTAGTGCAAGACCAGCTTTAGTGGTCAAAAAGTGTACATATTTGTTGAAGGAAATTCTTACTTGACTAATGTATGCTGGTTCGTCCTCATCATTGAATATGCACTCAAACACAAGCTCTTATCAGCCCCATATATTCACCTTATTCTCTGCAGACGAGCGGACGAAGCCATTTGAATCTTTTTGGCTCGAGACTTCCTGCCTTATTCATTTCCATTCATTTTAAGATAATAGAAACAGCTCGTTCTGCTGCTTGATGCTGCAAGCTGATATTTTTATATTATATTATTCTGCTTGGTCTGTATATATAGCCATGAAAACACTTGTTTGTAGAGCAAGCAGTTTGACCGTTTTTTGATGTTTATTAGTCCTTTTTCTCATATGCGGTTCAATCTGAAGTTCTAAAACAATCGCAAAAACGAGCGCACTTCCGCATTGAAGAATAAGGTCAATACGATCAGGGTTAAGATAAATGATTAAAACCCCATGATGAAAGATTTTAGCAAGATCTAATCATGAACGTATCAGTGTATTCACAATCATATTTGCAACTCACCAACCAGACGCCACAAACACAAACAGAAGCAGAATCTGTGAAACATCTTCAACAACAGTTTCAGTCCACAGAGATGAGGACAAACTCCTCAAAATGGCTTCAGTGATGAACTGACAGATGCTGCTCTGTTAAAGTGATCTGAAACTCTACTGTAAGATAAAATAACATCCTTTAGTGTTAATGCATTCAGTGTTAATGTCTAGCACTTCTGTTTCTATTATATTCACACTCATTTTGCAAACGTTTCCGAGAAATGACTGAATTTTACATCTTTTTCTCTAGTGCCACACGCAAACAGCAGTGCTCAGCTTTAACAGCAGAAAACCTTTGCTATGCTAACTTTTGTTTGCTACTTCTAGTCATTGTTGCTATTGAGTTCACAGTTAAATGATTGTAATGTAAGCTCCCCCTCATTAAATTTCTCATATTTTAGCAAACATGGATCCAGAAATCAACACTTTATACTGTAGTTTAAGCAGACAGAAACTGCTTACAGTGGTGTCTCTAGTGGCAATGTGTAGGAATTGTTGTATTTGTTATTTAACCCTGAACTCTTATTTGACTGTTAATGGATTCACTTTCTTGATTGTAAAGTTGTTGTGTGTTTGTTGTTTTTGTATGAACTGTAAAAATAAGAGGCTCATATAAACAAGAGAAATAAAGCACAGAAACACTTCAACCACAATCAACTGACATGATGACAAATGTCCAGCAGAAACATCAAGACCCGCATGCTGATCAGTGCCTGTTATACCACACTTTAACACAGTCATGAAGAGTTTCAATGTAATAAATATGTGCCTACCTTTAATAACAGCATGTTTGACTTTTGCTAATTAGCAATTAGCCGATAGCGTCCTGGGGTCCGTTCTTCGTACCTCGCTTAAATGATCTAAGATTATTTGGCAGATCCTGGATCTTTTAATCTTGATAACTGATCTCTCGCTAATTTGGTTCTTCAAACAAGTTCGCGAATCAGATTAGAATGTCTGGATGAACTGATCTGAGATCGCTGCGTGTGTTGTGAAGGACAGATCTATCGATCCTCGAAATCATGATCAGCAATGCAACGATTGGCTGACGGCACAGCAGCGTAATGACATCATCTGATTAATATTCAATTATCCATGTGAGCAAAATTACATCAAATTAGCAGTAAACGGCTTGTTAAATATGACACGCAGTAACTTCACATTATTGTGAGCTGCAGGCTTTACACTTTCATTTGTCAAGACAAGAGTATTCATCATGTATTTCAATGCAAATCAATGTATTTAGTTCTACATTTAGAAAAGATTTTCTTTATTATAGTACAGTTTTTTAATCGGTGTAAAGAATAACTGGTTGTTTCCAAAAGCATTTTCATATTGGTAAAGGCGTCTGCAACTTTTGTGAAGCTTCAAATCACTATTAACTATCAAAACATGTTCATGACTGCTGACATGTATTATTGCTTTAAAAAAAGTCACATATTGTGCATTTCTATTATACACAATTTGTACAGCGATCAAAAAAGTTCATATCAATAAGTTTTCTCTTTGCACCAGATGGCAGTCTTTGTACTTTCATTTCGAGAGTGCAGATTGTATAGCCTACGTTTTATTAATATGTATAACTTTATTTATTTTATTAATGACTATAACTTTATATATATAGTTAAAAAATATGTACCATTTTCCCAAGTGTATATAACTACTACTGTAAGAAAATATCAGAATTCGGTACATACTTTCTGTATTATCTTTGCTTGAACTGAGCCGATCTAATCCTGTTTATATGAATCGAACCTGCTCCCAATCAGGTTTGACCTAGCAGAACTGTTGCCATGACATCAACTCTCGGATCAGCTTTGAAGAACGAAACGATCCTGGATCATGTCAAATCGTCAATATCCAAATCCAGCTAACTGAGTAATCCACGTACGAAGAACGGACCCCTGTTCTTCTCCAGGTTTGTTTACGGTGGTAAATCTAAATGAACCTCTCAGCGCCCTCTGCTGGTGAAGATACTCATTACAGGACTGCTGTAACCTGCAACAAAGTGTACTAATTTGGGTTTTTACGGTGTGTGTGTGTGTGTGTGTGTGTGTGTGTGTGCGTGTGTGTGTGTGTGTGTGTGTGTGTGTGTGTGTGATCGCTCTGTAAAACGCGGAAATGTCCAAGGTCAACTCTAGCTTTAATAACACAATAATTTTATCAGTATAAAGAGAGCTTAAATGGCAACGTAAGAATTTATATATAAATGAAATGATCGTGATAGGATGGACATCTGATCTGCACAATAATAACACGACAGGGTAAAGTGTAATAAGAAGTGATCTAAAAGTCCTGTAAGTGTTAAAGAGGATAAATCAGTGAATCAGCCATCTTTTATCTCGACACACATTTAATAGCACTAATGCTCGAGTTGCAGTTTGATCTGAAATCTTTCAGGGTGGAAAGATCAGCAAATGAAAACATAAAGCCATTACAAATAAATGAAGATTATAAGTGAAATGACGTCATGATTTATGTTTGTGAATTTGTGCAGATCATGAAGATGAAGATTTCTGCTCTGCTCAACTGTTTTACTCCTCCAGAGGGCGCTCGACACAATCAAATACAACATGAAGAGACTTTACATTTAGACAGAGAAAACTTTATTGATGAAGACAAGCAAATACATCTGACAAATGCACAGTGAAGTAAGATCTGTGTCTTATTTTAGAGAAATATAAACAATAAATCAAACTGAATCTGTAAAATAGTAACACTACAAAACAAACATGAAAAATTCAATCATATATAAAATGTTCATTAGTAAAGCCTGTTGTACTGAGCTAAATGAAAGCAAAGCTTTGTATTTGAAGTCTGCTGCTGTATTTATGTCAAACCCTCACATGAGCTGCATCAGAACCATCAGGTTCATCTAAAATCTTCAAAATAAATGAAGCTGAAATGACTGAAAGCAGTTCTCTGACATCATCATTCAGGTTTGTGATGCGTGAATATGTGCTTGATCTTGTTCAGCTCTTCTGGATCTGATGTCATAAAGCACAATAATGACAGTAGCCACGCCCACCAGAACAGAGAGGACCAATCGGATCACAGCTTCAGTAGGACCACAGCAGTGAACAGAGCCTGAGGAACAAACACATCAAACTGAGCTCAGATCAGTCAATAAAGCTTCATATCAGCACTGCCATCCACTAATATCAGCTCTGCTGTACCTGAACATGTGGGACAGAGTTGACTGATGTCCAGATGTTGAGTCTGGTTGCTGATGGTGTTGTTGATCACACAGCTGTAGGTGTTTTTCTCCTGATATTCCACCTCCAGAGGTAGAGAGAGACTGATGCTGAGATCAGACACACTGATGCTGGACAATAAACTGTTTCCTTTGTACCAGGAGAGACTCACAGCGCTCACATTCACCACTGAACACAGCACTGAACAATACTGCACTGATGAAGATGAGGATGAAGGACATTGAGAAGAGTTGAGGATGAGGACAGGAACAGGCAGAGCTGAAAACACCAGAGAATAAAGAGAAATGAGGAGAAATCAAGAGACTGAAGAAGACAAGACCCATCCACAGTAGAGCATTGAACAACATCTAATCTAGAGTCTGAACAGCATTTGAGTTTAATCTGGATTTAAAGATGAAACAATAAAACAACATTTCAATGATCATCAGACATTAGTGTAGATCTGTTTCTGAATAAATAAAACCTGTGAAACCAATATTAAACTCACCAACAGTGAGAATGAAACTCCTTATTCTCTCATTGTTGAACCAAAGTTTATAATCTCCAGCATCTTCAGTTCTGGTGTCTGTGATGGTCAGAGATCCAGTTTTATTGTCCAGTTTCAGTCTGTCTCTGAATCTCTTAACAAGAACATCATCAAATACAGAGTATCTGGGTCGTTTATTGATTTCTGCTATTAAAGTGTCTTTATCTCCAAACATCCACTGAATCCGATCAATATTCTTCAGTTGAGTGAGATCAGAGTTTAGAGTGACTGAATCTCCCTCCATCACTGATATTTCTTCTGCATCAATAAACACAGAAACAGGGTTTTTGTCAGATTAGGATCATTAAAGCTCTATTGTTGTGTCTGAAAATTTATTTTAATATCATAAAACAACAGAAAATAAACAAAAACAGCAAAGAACTTTGTGGATTAAAACTACAGCTGGTGATTAAAAGAGGAAACCAGATGAAGCCCATTTATAACTCACTATAGACAATGAGACGGAAATAAACAGTAATATAGTTGGTCTGTAGTTCATAATAATCAGCATCTCTAGTTCTGGTGTCTGTGATGGTCAGAGATCCAGTTTCATTGTCCAGTTTCAGTCTGTCTCTGAATCTCCCATCAAGAACATCATCAAATACAGAGAAACTGTTTGCCGTTACATTGATTTCTGCTATTAAAGTGTCTTTAATCCTCCACTGAATCTGATCATCATTCCTCATTTTAGTAACACCAGAGCTCAGAGTGACCGAATTTCCTATTTTCACAGACACTTGTTTTCTATTTCCTGTATCACCAAACACATGAAGAAGAAACAGAAACAGATCATGATTAACAGACACAGATTAAGACGGCCATTTGATGATTTACAAAAGTAAATTTACATTTGAAATTAATATAATAAACCAACAAAAACAAAAGCAGGTTTGGGTTAAAAACTGTGTCTTTGTGCTGATTAAAATATAAATCAGATCAAACTAATATTTAACTCACCCAAAACTCTCAGTTTAACAGTGTTGATTTCAGTGTTGATCTGTACTTTATAATCTCCAGCTTGTTCAGTTCTGGTGTTTGTGATGGTCAGAGATCCAGTTTTCTTGTCCAGTTTCAGTCTGTCTCTGAATCTCCCATCAAGAACATCATCAAATACAGAGAAACTGTTGGTCTGTTTAGTGATTTCTGCTATTAAAGTGTCTCCATTTCCAAACCTCCACTGAATCTGATCATCATACTTCAGTTCAGAGACACCAGAGCTCAGAGTCACTGAATCTTCCTCCTCCACTTCTATTTCATCTTCATCATCAAACACACAATGAGAACAAATATCAACATTCACATAGTAAGACTTAAACTGAAAGCTGTGATCATTTATTGTTCATATTGTGATGCAGTTCCTAGAGAGACAGAATATTAAAAGACAAAACAGTGGGTGTGGCTTGTTTTCTTCTACTGCGAGCTGATTGGATATAATAAAGTAGGCATTTCAGTCAGAAAGATGGAGAAAAGGGTTTGGGGAGAGTTATCACGACCTAACAGACTCCTCCTGCTCACCATTACAGTTTGTTGTCAAAACTGACAGCTGAAGGGGCGTGGTTAAGCATGTTAGCCACGCCCAATACCTCAGACAGACCTAATCTAGAATTTAACTGAAAAAAAAAACAGGAAGTGCATTCTCAGATTTCAGTTGAAGATTAGAAGGCCAGACTATTCTTTTTATTATTGACATGCACTGAAGAATTGTTCACCACACAACTAGCAATGTGAGCGAACAAAATCAATATGGTTAGTTTTGATTTCATGGAGACTCTAAAATTAATATAATAAAACAAAAGAAGAGACTCACCAATGCATAATTAACGTGGAATAATATTGTACTTAGTGATTAAAAAATAAAGCAGCTAAAACAAATCTTCAACTTACAAGAGACTACAAGACGGAAAATGCTGATCATCTGGTTGGTCTCTAGTTCATAATATCCTTCATCTTTAGTTCTGCTGTCTGTGATGATCAGAGATCCAGTTTTCTTGTCCAGTTTCAGTCTGTCTCTGAATCTCCCATCAAGAACATCATCAAATACAGAGAATCTGTTTGCCGTTACATTGATTTCTGCTATTAAAGTGTATTCATTTCCAAACTTCCACTGAATCTGCTCATCATTCTTCAGTTCAGTGAGTTCAGAGCTCAGAGTGACTGAATGTCCTTCCAGCACTTGATAATAATCATCATCAAGTCCACCTGCAGAACAGAGTTTGTCAGATTAAAGTGTTAAATCACAGGATGTTGGTTTGGTAAAGTCGTCTCTAAAACACTTTTGATCATTCAGATGAGCAGTGAATATTATTCTGAAGGTAATGATGATGATGTTGTTCAGTTTTTGATCTTCATATTAATTTGATTGAATGTAATCTCTAATAACAGATCTTCAGTTATTTCTATATCAGTGAATCCACTTTCTTCATCATCTCAGGTCATTCAGAGTAAGAGAGGAGATTCCTCTGCTGTTCTTCAGGTCTGTGATAATGAGTTTGATTCAATACTGTGACTCTTTTTGCTGTAGGAGTCTGTCAGGAACGCTGAAAACAAGCTTGTTTAATCCATTAAAATCTGCTCTAAGATTTTAGGTCGACCTCTAGAAAAGCTGTAAGACTCAGTCTATTAGAACAACCTGATGAGATCAGCTAATAATATCATGTCTGATCCTGATCATGTTCTGCATAACGAGTTTAAATTATTAGCATTGAAGCAGAGGTGTAGAGTTCCCAGATTTAACAGCAAAGCAAAAACACTCTTCTGTTCATCAAGCAAGCTGATAGTTCAATCAAAAGCTATATATTAAAAAAACCAAACTGATAACGTTAGCGACTGGATGTGGACGTGTTGAGTCACGTGACAAAGTTGCAAATCCTTTAACTTCATGCAAATGAAGAGCCTGTAGATCCTGGTTAATGGTTGCCAGTCTGCTTGATTATGGTTACTACTGGGCCGCTTTAGTGTATTCTGTGACAGATGTGACCTTTACATCAGAGTTACAAAAATCTACATGAGGAGGTTTATAATTAGCAGAAATACAGATATTACAGAAGAACGCATAAGCTGATCTGCGTACAGTGTAAGGTTCAATGTTTTCCATCATCAGATGTGATCGTTACTGTTGCTGTAATCAATCTGGCAACCTGTGTGTGAGTCAAGTCTGTGGAGGAAGGGCCGGGGGGAAACCCTCTCCAATAATGAAATAAATAAAAAGAGTTTGATCTGTAAAACCTGTATAATATTACCAATTATCTGTCAATCCCAAACACAGCATCTTTAAGCCAGGCTCACACTGTAATAAGAGGGATTTGTAATGCTCATTTATGCACACGGGCTTCAAAACGCTCCAGTGTCCCTGTATCTGTAGTTACACGCAGTAAACAGCGGTGAGTTCGGTGAACTGATGACCTTCATAGCCAATCACAGTCATTTCTGTTGAGCATGTGAACACAATGGCAAATCAGCGCTGTATAAGAACGTGCTCAGCAGCGCTCAAATGTTAAAAGGAAATGGACGTTATTAAATTTTCAGTATCGATTGGTACCGAATTCCAGTTTCGTGACGATCCTAATCACTGTACATTTTACATTCTTCTATGGCCCAATACGTAGCTGCTATATCAGGGATGTCCAAACTCAACTCCTGGAGGGCCGCAGCCCTGCTCCAACACACTCACCTGTAGGTTTCAAACAAGCCTGAAGGACTCACTTAGTTTGATCAGGTGTGTTTAATTAGGGTTGGAACTAAACTGTGCAGGGCTGCGGCCCTCCAGGAAATGATTTTGACATCCCTGTGCTATGTGTATTGAAAGAATGCTGATATGATATATGAAACACATACAGTGGCTGGCAAATATATTGGGTGCATATGTTTGTAAATCAGACCTTGAAATAGTCAGTGACCATGGCGTGATGAAACTGACTCTTAAAGGGAATGGGAGATGAGACTCTGGTTTAATGCACATCATGCTCAAAACACACGGATAAATCATTATGAGAATGAGGACAACACTTTTAGATCATGCACCAGCACATAGAGCCAGATCCCAGGAGTGAATTCGGACACACCCTTAGTGCTTCTGCATCATGAGCTGTAGACATCACGCTTAGATCAGTAAAATAGAGCCCATAATATATACTGCTATAGGAAGGATATAAAGATGGCTGACTATGCACTGCTCATTCAGGGCTAAATCAATATTAAGAGAAAAGATCATCAGCTTAAACAACAAAACTGACAATATGTAGATTAATAATCAGATCTTTGTGCTGATTCAGAATAAAACTCTGATTTGCAGGAACTGAAGTTGATCTGAACATTACACACAGAAAACTTTCACTTCAGATAAGAATCACATCACAATTAAAGCTAATGATGGAGCTTTTTAATCAACTATTAGAACAAATAAACACTGAATCTGTTGCTGAAAGAACTGTAATAAGAGAGATTAAGAACTCACCAACCAGACGACACAAACAGAGCAAAACTAACTTGAGAAACATTTTCTTCATCAGTTCACTGAAGAGCTCAAGATGGCAGCTCTGAAAATGTCTGAACATTCTCCAGCATGAACTGAGATATTTATCTGATTTAATATGAGCCCTCCTACAACCTGTTTCCGTTTCTCTTAACAATCTTCTTTAACATCATAAAATGTGCTGATCTTACTTTTTCAGATGAATTCTGGCCTTATATGGAAACTAACAGCAGAAGAGAGAAACGCCTCATGAGTGTTGATCTGATATCTGCATCTGCTGCTGTTATTTAGTGTTGTGTCCGTGATATTTGACCCTGAACTCTTATTTGATTTTATGTTCATTCATACTGTATAGAACGGGTTTTTCTAACAGCCGAATAGTTTAAATTCCAATGCAGAGTCATAATCTCCAATAGAGTAAAGACAGAAACAGCTTGTGAAGCGTCGAGCGCCGCCTGCTGGATGAACTGTGGAGAGACTCTTATATTTGTGCTTGTGGGAAAATATGTCCTTAAATAAGAAAATAACTGCAACCTTGTTTAGAGTGCACACTTACTGCAAATGTACAGGTTAAATATAGCGAATATAATCATTAAGTTAATATATTATTATCTAAACCCACTTGCTGTGAATGAATTATTGACTTGTGATGCTAAAAGTTTTGTGAACGTTTATACCACACTTCAAAACAGTCATGAAGAGTTTCAAGATAATATGTGCCTACCTTTAATAACAGCGTGTCTGTCTTTTGCTAATTAGCAATTAGCCGATAGCGTCCTGTTCTTCTCCAGGTTTCTTCAAGTTGGTGAGCGATGAATCTTGAAGAAACTCTCAGCGCCCTCTGCTGGTGAAGATACTCATTACAGGACTGCTGTAACCTGCAACAAAGTGTACTAATTTGGGTTTTTACGGTGTGTGATCGCTCTGTAAAACGGGGAAATGTCCAGCTCGAGTTTTAACAATAATAATAATACTCTTATCAGTATAAAGAGAGCTTAAATGACAACGTAAACATTATCGATGAAAGGATCTTGATAGGATGGACATCTGATCTGCACAATAATAACACGACAGGGTAAAGTATAATAAGATGTGATCTAAAAGTCCTGTAAGTGTTAGAGAGGATAAATCAGTGAATCAGCCATCTTTTATCTCGACACACATTTAATAGCACTAATGCTCGAGTTGCAGTTTGATCTGAAATCTTTCAGGGTGGAAAGATCAGCAAATGAAAACATAAAGCCATTACAAATAAATGAAGATTATAAGTGAAATGACGTCATGATTTATGTTTGTGAATTTGTGCAGATCATGAAGATGAAGATTTCTGCTCTGCTCAACTGTTTTACTCCTCCAGAGGGCGCTCGACACAATCAAATACAACATGAAGAGACTTTACATTTAGACAGAGAAAACTTTATTGATGAAGACAAGCAAATACATCTGACAAATGCACCGTGAAGTAAGATCTGTGTCTTATTTTAGAGAAATATAAACAATAAATCAAACTGAATCTGTAAAATAGTAACACTACAAAACAAACATGAAAAATTCCATCATATATAAAATGTTCATTAGTAAAGCCTGTTGTACTGAACTAAATGAAAGCAAAGCTTTGTATTTGAAGTCTGCTGCTGTAATTATGTCAAACCCTCACATGAGCTGCATCAGAACCATCAGGTTCATCTAAAATCTTCAAAATAAATGAAGCTGAAATGACTGAAAGCAGTTCTCTGACATCATCATTCAGGTTTGTGATGCGTGAATATGTGCTTGATCTTGTTCAGCTCTTCTGGATCTGATGTCATAAAGCACAATAATGACAGTAGCCACGCCCACCAGAACAGAGAGGACCAATCGGATCACAGCTTCAGTAGGACCACAGCAGTGAACAGAGCCTGAGGAACAAACACATCAAACTGAGCTCAGATCAGTCAATAAAGCTTCATATCAGCACTGCCATCCACTAATATCAGCTCTGCTGTACCTGAACATGTGGGACAGAGTTGACTGATGTCCAGATGTTGAGTCTGGTTGCTGATGGTGTTGTTGATCACACAGCTGTAGGTGTTTTTCTCCTGATATTCCACCTCCAGAGGTAGAGAGAGACTGATGCTGAGATCAGACACACTGATGCTGGACAATAAACTGTTTCCTTTGTACCAGGAGAGACTCACAGCGCTCACATTCACCACTGAACACAGCACTGAACAATACTGCACTGATGAAGATGAGGATGAAGGACATTGAGAAGAGTTGAGGATGAGGACAGGAACAGGCAGAGCTGAAAACACCAGAGAATAAAGAGAAATGAGGAGAAATCAAGAGACTGAAGAAGACAGAAAACAACATTTAAATGATCAGACATTAGTGTAGATCTGTTTCTGAATAAATAAAACCTGAGAAACCAATATTAAACTCACCGAGAGTGAAAATGAAACTCTGTTTTCTCTCATTGTTAACCCATAGACTATAAACTCCAGCATGTTCAGTTCTGGTGTCTGTGATGGTCAGAGATCCAGTTTTCTTGTCCAGTTTCAGTCTGTCTCTGTATCTCTCATCAGGAACACCACCAAACACAGAAAATATGATGCTTTGGTTTGTAATTACTGCGATTAAAGTGTCTTCATTTCCAAACGTCCAGTGAATCCAATCATCATTCTTCAGTTCAGTGAGTTCAGAGTTTAGAGTGACTGAATCTCCCTCCTTCACTGATATTTCCTCTTCATCATCAAACACACAAACACAAACAGGGTTTTTGCCAGATTAAGATCATTAAAGCTCTATTGTTGTTTCTGAAAGTTAATTATAATATCATACAACAAAAATATACAAAATAGCAAAGATGTGTGTGGATTAAAATTACACCAGGGCCCGGTTTTTCAAAAGTAATCCACTAGGATTTTGGATAAGGGATTGGATCAAATCTTGAAAATGGGTTTTTCAAAAGAAAAAGCGGATTACATAATCGGATTAGATCACGTAATCCAATCTTGGTTTTGATCCGGATCAAACCTTTACTTTGGGTTTTTCAGACATTTTTGTGGGATTTGGATAACTTTGATCCAAAAAACCTGGATTAAACTGATCCCATCAGAAGGCTGGATTTAGTGTGGATTTCATGTCCAAAATGTAATGAAAACTTAAAAAATGTATTAAATAATACTATTTTTGGATCATGCAGTATCTTACGAGATATACTATTTATTCATAAGGTTTTAATTTTATTAGTTCATCTGTCAGGCTATAGTGATTATAGGTTTTAACGTATTTACCCTTTCAGTATAGGCCTACAGCAAAATAGAAAGAGTTTGGCCTCATAAAATAATCCCCCAAGCAGCTGTCAAAATTGACCAAAAACAGTAAAATTTTTTCCGTCACTAATTGATATATATACACATCACAATGGAAAATATATATATTTTTTAGAATATTTATTAGTGATGCCTGCAATGATTACAGAATAACCAAAAAAAAGCAAAGATTGGCAATTCTAGATTTTAGAAATCTCTTTCAACAATTGCAAAAAAAAAAAAAAAAAAGCAGAGCAACAACTGACTCTGACCAAACTGCAGCAAACCAAGGCCAGACTTGAGATTCGCCTACTAAAGGCTGCGCTCAGACAAGCTACTCTCTCCACATCAGATGAGGAAGTCTGAAATTATTGTGGAGTTTTTGACATTAAGTCTTTTTTTTTTATAATTATTATTATTATTTTATTATTCATTACATTTTCTTAGTTTTCATTTCAAATAAAAATAAAGTTATATTGACCCCACACTGGCTATTCTACTTGTTGCTCTTTACATAGGCCTATCTATCCATCTACATTGTGATTGAGCACTGGTTATCCAGATTCAGTGATCCTGAAAAGTTTCATCCGGATCAGATTCATCCAATCCAATGTTGCTTTGAAAAACTGGCTCAAAAAGTAATCTGGATTACATGATCACGCGTAAACTGGATTACGCGGGCACTGGGCCCGGTTTTTCAAAAGGTTTAATCCGGATAAAATTGATCCGGATTTAGTAATTCTGTTTTTGCGATCCGTGATCACGTAATCCAGCTTACTTTTTGAGCCAGTTTTTCAAAGCAACATTGGATTGGATCAATCTGATCCGGATAGGAACTTTTCAGGATCACTAAATCTGGATAACCAGTGCTCAATCACAATGTAGATGGATAGACAGGCCTATGTAAAGAGCAACAAGTAGAATAGCCAGTGTGGGGTCAATATAGCTTTATTTTTATTAGAAATGAAAACACACATTTAAAAAAAAAAAACAATAAAAACCCCACCCCATCCTCTTCCAGCAGTCCGTTTATCTGAGACCAACAACACAAACACTGTACATTGAGGTATTTATAATAAGGTACAAATATAGATATAAATAAAAAAAAAGACTTAATGTCAAAAACTCCACAATAATTTTAGACTTCCTCATCTGATATGGAGAGAGTAGCTTGTCTGAGCAAAGCCTTTAGGAGGTAAATCTCAAATCTGGCCTTGGTTTGCTGCAGTTTGGTCAGAGTCAGTTGTTCCTCGGCCAGATGAAGCTGTGCTTCTGCCCTTTCAGTCTCTTTTTGCAATTGTTGAAGGTGATTTCAAAAATCAATGATTGCCATTCTTTGCATTTTCTTGGTTATTCTGTAATCATTGCATGCATCACTAATAAATATTCTAAAAACAAAAATATTTTCCATTGTGATGAATATATATATCAGTTAGTGACAGAATAAAATGTATTGTTTCTGGTCAATTTTGACAGCTGTTTTGCTGTAGGCCTATACTGAAAGCCTAAATATGTTAAATCCAATAATCACTATAGCCTGACAGATGAACAAATAAAATTAAACCCTTATGAATAAATAATATATCTCGTAAGTAGGGTTGTAATACTGCATGATCCAAAAATAATATTATTTAATAATTTTTTAAAGTTTTCATTACATTTTGGACATGAAATCCACACTAAATCCAGCCTTCTGATGGGATCAGTTTAATCCAGGTTTTTTGGATCAAAGTGATCCAAATCCCACAAAAAGGTCTGAAAAACCCAAACTAAAGGTTTGATCCGGATCAAAACCAAGATTAGATTACGTGATCTAATCCGATTATGTAATCCGTTTTTTCTTTTGAAAAACCCATTTTCAAGATTTGATCCAATCCCTTATCCAAAATCCTAGTGGATTACTTTTGAAAAACCGGGCCCTGGTGATTAAAAAAGAAAACAGATGAAACACATTTATAACTCACCATAGACAGTGAGACGGAAAATAATATCAATATAGTCGATCTTTAGGTTATAATTTCCAGCATGTTCAGCTCTGGTGTCTGTGATGGTCAGAGATTCAGTTTTATTGTCCAGTTTCAGTCTGTCTCTGAATCTCCCACCAAGAACATCATCAAATACAGAGAATCTGTTTGCCGTTACATTGATTTCTGCTATTAAAGTGTTTTTATCTCCAAACCTCCACTGAATCTGCTCATCATTGTTCAGTTCTGTAACACCAGAGCTCAGAGTGACTGATTTTCCCATTTTCACAGACACTTCTTTACTCTTTTCTTTATCACCAAACACACAGAGAAGAAACAGAAACAGATCATGATTAACAGACACAGATTAAGACAGTCGTTTGATGGTTTACAAAAGTAAATCTTTATTTGTAATTAATATAATAAACCAACAAAAACAAAAGCAGGTTTGGGTTAAAAACTGTGTCTTTGTGCTGATTAAAATATAAATCAGATCAAACTAATATTTAACTCACCCAAAACTCTCAGTTTAACAGTGTTGATTTCAGTGTTGGTCTGTACTTTATAATCTCCAGCATTTTCAGTTCTGATGTCTGTGATGGTCAGAGATCCAGTTTTATTGTCCAGTTTCAGTCTGTCTCTGAATCTCCCATCAAGAACATCATCAAATACAGAGAATCTGTTGGTCTGTTTATTGATTTCTGCTATTAAAGTGTCTCCATCTCCAAACATCCACTGAATCTGATCATCATTCTTCAGTTTAGAGACACCAGAGCTCAGAGTTACTGAATATTTCTTCTCCACTCGTATTTCATCTTCATCATCAAACACACAATGAGAACAAATATCAACATTCACATACTAAGACTTAAACTGAAAGCTGTGATCATTTATTGTTCATATTGTGATGCAGTTCCTAGAAAAACGGAATATTAAATGACATAACAGTGGGTGTGGCTTGTTTTCAGCTACTGCGAGCTGATTGGATGTAGTAAAGAAGGCATTTCAGTCAGAAAGATGGGGAAAAGGGTTTGGGGAGAGTTATCACGACCTAACAGACTCCTCCTGCTCACCATTACAGTTTGTTGTCAAAACTGACAGCTGAAGAGGCGTGGTTAAGCATGTTAGCCACGCCCAATACCTCAGACAGACCTAATCTAGAATTTAACTGAAAAAAAAAAAAAAACAGGAAGTGCATTCTCAGATTTCAGTTGAAGATTAGAAGGCCAGACTATTCTTTTTATTATTGACATGCACTGAAGAATTGTTCACCACACAACTAGCAATGTGAGCGAACAAAATCAATATGGTTAGTTTTGATTTCATGGGGACTCTAAAATTAATATAATAAAACAAAAGAAGAGACACACCAATGCATAATTAACGTGGAATAATATTGTACTTAGTGATTAAAAAATAAAGCAGCTAAAACAAATCTTCAACTTACAAGAGACTACAAGACTGAAAATCCTGCTCATCTGGTTGGTCTCTAGTTCATAATATCCTTCATCTTTAGTTCTGCTGTCTGTGATGATCAGAGATCCAGTTTTCTTGTCCAGTTTCAGTCTGTCTCTGAATCTCCCATCAAGAACATCATCAAATACAGAGAATCTGTTTGCCGTTACATTGATTTCTGCTATTAAAGTGTCTTCATTTCCAAACTTCCACTGAATCTGCTCATCATTCTTCAGTTCAGTGAGTTCAGAGCTCAGAGTGACTGATTTCCCCTCCTGCACTTGATAATAATAATCATCAAGTCCACCTGCAGAACAGAGTTTGTCAGATTAAAGTGTTAAATCACAGGATGTTGGCTTGGTAAAGTCGTCTCTAAAACACTTTTGATCATTCAGATGAGCAGTGAATATTATTCTGAAGGTAATGATGATGATGTTGTTCAGTTTTTGATCTTCATATTAATTTGATTGAATGTAATCTCTAATCACAGATCTTCAGTTATTTCTATATCAGTGAATCCACTTTCTTCATCATCTCAGGTCATTCAGAGTAAGAGAGGAGATTCCTCTGCTGTTCTTCAGGTCTGTGATAATGAGTTTGATTCAATACTGTGACTCTATTTGCTGTAGGAGTCTGTCAGGAACGCTGAAAACAAGCTTGTTTAATCCATTAAAATCTGCTCTAAGATTGTAGGTCGACCTCTAGAAAAGCTGTAAGACTCAGTCTATTAGAACAACCTGATGAGATCAGCTAATAATATCATGTCTGATCCTGATCATGTTCTGCATAATGAGTTTAAATTATTAGCATTGAAGCAGAGGTGTAGAGTTCCCAGATTTAACAGGAAAGAGCTAAAACACTCTTCTGTTCATCAAGCAAGCTGATAGTTCAATCAAAAGCTATATATATATATTTAAATGCTAACGTTAGCGACTGGATGTGGACGTGTCGAGTCACATGACAAAGTTGCAAATCCTTTAACTTCATGCAAATGAAGAGCCTGTAGATCCTGGTTAATGGATGCCAGTCTGCTTGATTATGGTTACTACTGGGCCGCTTTAGTGTATTCTGTGACAGATGTGACCTTTACATCAGAGTTACAAAAATCTACATGAGGAGGTTTATAATTAGCAGAAATACAGATATTACAGAAGAACGCATAAGCTGATCTGCGTACAGTGTAAGGTTCAATGTTTTCCATCATCAGATGTGATCGTTACTGTTGGAGGAAGGGCCGGGGGGAAACCCTCTCCAATAATGAAACAAATAAAAAGAGTTTGATCTGTAATACCTGTATAATATTACCAATTATCTGTCAATCCCAAATACAGCATCTTTAAGCCAGGCTCACACTGTAATAAGAGGGATTTGTAATGCTCATTTATGCACACGGGCTTCAAAACGCTCCAGTGTCCCTGTATCTGTAGTTACACGCAGTAAACAGCGGTGAGTTCGGTGAACTGATGACCTTCATGGCCAATCACAGTCATTTCTGTTGAGCATGTGAACACAATGGCAAATCAGCTCTGTTTAAGAACGTGCTCAACAGCGCTCAAATGTTAAAAGGAAATGGACGTTATTATTATTGTTAGTCTGTGAACAATATTCCCTGAAAACTAACTGCAGAACAAACACCTACATGTAAACGTATATGACCATGCCAGTTCTCCTAATCTCTTAGAGTAACATCTCCAATTTCGGTTAAAACAGTTTGTCAGAAAAACTACAGCCTGTGCTCCATCTTTTAATAATACTATGAGACATATTTAATTTGTATGAAAAATTGATGAAAGTCTTTATTAAACTCTCTCTTTATCATTTGTCATCTTTATTATTTGTTTTCTGAAAAACTGAACCTTTTTGCAGTTATTCACCTGATTTTCTGTTTAATTGAGGTATAAATATGACATTTTAGTGACATATTAAGAACTGATTTTTGCTGGGTAATCTTGTTGGATTGTTATTATAACTTCACTTTTTGATGTACCGAAACTATTTCCTACCATTTTGTCAAATTGCTTTATTTACACTTTTTAACTGTAAATTTTATTACAGTTTTATAAATAATAAAAATACTTTGAATTAGAAATTAGGACTTTTAATTCTTAGAATAAAGAAATGAAGAGTTCAGATGCCAAAACCTCTAAATGCCATGTAAAATGAGCATTTTTCTCAGCCTCGTATATTTATGTTCAGTTATTTCACTTTAAATCAATGAAAAGAACGTATTTGTCACTATAAAAGTAAAATCACTGAGTCCACACACAGAAGTTGGAGAAAAATTATAATTTTAGAAGAAAATATTAAATGGCATTTAGAGGTTTTTGCATCTAAACTCTTCAAATATGTAAATATACTTATTTTTAAAATACATTTTTTATCATAATTTTCTTTGGGAAATCTGTTAACTTGACTTTAATGAAAAACTGAAGCCTAAAGGCAAATAACAAACTGACCATTTAAATAATAAGATAAATTCAAGTTCAAATTCAAATTCAATAATCCAACTTTTGGTTTTTCAAACCACCTGACCTCCCTTGGCTGCGTGCATGACTATTTAATTGAACTTAATAAATTGTAAGAAGAGAGGATTACTTAATAATACATTTTATTAGCAGTTAAATAATAAATAGCAATATATATATATATATATATATATATATATATATATATATATATATATATTAGGGATGTGCGGAGCAGCCGGTATTTGTATTTGTATTTGTATTCGAGTAAAATTCAAAATGGCGCAAAAATATATATTTTCTCTATTACACTTCTAATTTACGTTATAGTAAAAGTATTGTTTAATTATACCCATTATATAAATTATAGATATGCAATATTGGTTGTTGTTTTTGAACATGTGACAAGAAATGTCATTGAAAAGAAAATAACATAGAAGCCATTATCTCATCCATGGTTAAACCAACAACTAATAAAATACCATTGTGAATATTATGAACCCCACCACCACCGTTCTTGTTGAAGGACACTGAATAGACAGAATAAAAACAAATAATACTTCAAAAAACTGTTCTTCTTCTGAAAGAACTCTTTTCCAATGGACAGAATTCCAAAAACTAAAATTAACTAAATAAATCTAAATAAAACCCTGCCTGGGGGATCTGGCAGAACAAAAGTATTCTATATAATACTAAAAGATACAGCCCTGCTACTGTCATCTGCCAGCCACAAAACAGACACAAAGTTTGTTTGTTTGTTTTTTTTATGTTTGAAACTGACTTGCTGGGGCAGAATGTGGCTGTGTTGATGGTTTGGTGCTTTTGGAGGATTTAGCAGAGCATAGCTGTGCTGATTGAGGGGATTGATGCTTGTGGTGGGTTCACAGACAGTATCAGGAGAGGATGCTTTTAGTGCATGTGATAATGCATTACATAGAAGGTTGCGCGGTGGCACAGTGAGTAGCACTGTCGCCTCACAGCAAGAAGGTTGCTGGTTCGAGCCTCGACTGGGTTCTCCCCATGTTGGCGTGGGTTTCCTCCACAGTCCAAACCAAGTGTGCCGCAAGCCTGCGTTTGAGTGAAGGTCTCGGCCGTTAGATCGCCTCCTGGGGGCTGGCTGCAGTACAAGTCATAAAGCCCGCCTCCTCCGTGTTAATGAAGGAGACTTGAGCCCAAATAAAAAAAATTATTACACTTGCAATAAAATGTCCCGAAAGATGGTTAAGGTCGATTAAGGCACTGGTTATTGTGCTGAAATAGGTGCAGATCTTCATTTTTGTAAACAGTTTGTTTTTAGCAGTAATTTAATGCTGGGCGTGTCATCGTGATTGACAAGTGGTGATTGACAATTTCTCAAAGAAAACCGTCTGAGCTTCGGCAGAAGACTGAAGTAGACTGAAGTGTTATTATTCGATTTCTGTGTTATTTTACCATGACAAAATGAGTTCAGCAGTAAACTATAGTTTCTGACATACATGATCCTGGTGGAACACTGTTTATTCGCTAAGTTCAGAGCTTTTTTCGGGCTTTATTAGTTTGCTGATACACGCCTAGCCACCCAGATAGCAAAACACAGTTCCGGCTAGATTCTCGCCTGCCGGAGACTTATTTCTTAGAGCTCAGACTGACTACCTCTGCTGGACCTACTCCGGATGCCAGGACTTACTACCCAATTCCAGCCCGAGTCAATCGAGCCAGATGCGGCGGCCGAGCGAGCCGGCGCTGCCGCATGCGAGCCGGAAAGCAAACGCATGCTGAGAAGTTCGGGGGGCGTGGTCGATTTTACATAAAGCGTTTGGTTGGAAGCTCGACTCCGCTCATTTTCGCGGCTCCTCCTCTGGCTCCATCAGACAGTCCTTCTGCGCATGTCAAGGCTCCAATTTCAGCAGTCTTTTGCGACAGTTTGTGCCCGTCAAGCAGGCGTTTTGCCCTCAAAGCGTTCAATGGGAAAAAGGGCTGTCGCGTCGTCCATATTTTTTACAGTCATTGGTCCAATTCAGGTGACACATGCAATTCAGGTGAATTGGGTAAGCTAAATTTTCACTATTATATGTGTGTGAAAGAGAGTATATGGATGTTTCTCAGTGCTGGGTAGCAGCTGGAAGGGCAGCCACTGCGTAAAACATATGCTGGATAAATTGGTGGTTCATTCCACCGTGGCAACCCCAGATTGATAAAGGGACTAAGCCGAAAAGAAAATGAATGATTATGCATAGAAGATGTTGACAGATGTTTAATATCTCTGCCTCTGCCGATTTCACTTTTGCACACATTATACAGTATTACTTTGTTTTATCTGCAGCACCACTGACTGTAAAATGCTTCCACAAAGAACATGAAGTTTTATTTTTTTACTGGTGGAGGACCAAGAAATGGCTCAGCAGCACTCTCACTCTTTTTCATGGTGCCCAAATGTATTTGAGGAGTTTCAAGTTAATAAAAAGTGACGGGAAGCTATGCTAAGGTTAACTAGCCAATAGCATATATCTTGCTGTCTGCAAAAGACAGTAATGTAGACGTACCATATAACTCCCATAAGTGCATACTATTCGACACAACTGCACAATCATCGTTTTAACCTTTATAAACGAACGTTAATGTTACTCTGTCAACAGTCTATTGTCTAAATTACCGCGCTAACAGAGCTAACGTTTCGTAAACAGAGCACCCGATTGCAAACTTCAAAAATGCAGCGTAATGGAAAATCCCGAACAAACTCCGCTACAATTTTATAAACTGCATCTGGAACCCAATTAAGGTACAAAAATCTATTTAACAAAAATACTGATGCAGAGAAGTGTTTTTTTTTCGCTCAGCCGAGCCGAGCCAGATCCCAGAAATGAATTCGGACACACCCTTAGTGCTTCTGCATCATGAGCTTTAGACATCACGCTTAGATCAGTAAAATAGAGCCCATAATATATACTGCTATAGGAAGGATATAAAGATGGCTGACTATGCACTGCTCATTCAGGGCTAAATCAATATTAACAGAAAAGATCATCAGCTTAAACAACAAAACTGACACAATATGTAGATTAATAATCAGATCTTTGTGCTGATTCAGAATAAAACTCTAATTTGCAGGAACTGAAGTTGATCTGAACATTACACACAGAAAACTTTCACTTCAGATAAGAATCACATCACAATTACAGCTAATGATGGAGCTTTTTAATCAACTATTAGAACAAATAAACACTGAATCTGTTGCTGAAAGAACTGTAATAAGAGAGATTAAGAACTCACCAACCAGACGACACAAACAGAGCAAAACTAACTTGAGAAACATTTTCTTCATCAGTTCACTGAAGAGCTCAAGATGGCAGCTCTGAAAAGGTGTGAAAATTCTCCAGAATTAGCTGAGATGTTTATCTGATTTAATATGAACCCTCCTACAACCTAACAGCAGAAGAGAGAAACGCCTCATGAGTGTTGATCTGATATCTGCATCTGCTGCTGTTATTTAGTGTTGTGTCCGTGATATTTGACCCTGAACTCTTATTTGACTCTTATTGGATTCACTTTCTTGATTGTAAAGTTGTTGTTTTTTTGTTGTTTTTGTATGAACTGTAAAAATAAGAGGCTCATATAAACAAGAGAAATAAAGCACAGAAACACTTCAACCACAATCAACTGACATGATGACAAATGTCCAGCAGAAACACCAAACCACATCACCAGATGATGAAGAAGAGGAAAAATGAACACAAGTAAGACTGAACAATATTTGAATCTCCAATAGAGTAAAGACAGAAACAGCTTGTGAAGCGTCGAGCGCCGCCTGCTGGAGGAACTGTGGAGAGACTCTTATATTTGTGCTTGTGGGAAAATATGTCCTTAAATAAGAAAATAACTGCAACCTTGTTTAGAGTACACACTTACTGCAAATGTACAGGTTAAATATAGCGAATATAATCATTAAGTTAATATATTATTATCTAAACCCACTTGCTGTGAATGAATTATTGACTTGTGATGCAAAAAGTTTTGTGAGCGTTTATACCACACTTTAAAACAGTCATGAAGAGTTTCAAGATAATATGTGCCCACCTTTAATAACAGCGTGTCTGTCTTTTGCTAATTAGCAATTAGCCGATAGCGTCCTGTTCTTCTCCAGGTTTCTTCAAGGTGGTGAGCGATGAATCTTGATGAAACTCTCAGCACCCTCTGCTGGTGAAGATACTTATTACAGAACTGCTGCAACCTGCAACAAAGTGTACTAATTTGGGTTTTTACGGTGTGTGTGATCGCTCTGTAAAACGGGGAAATGTCCAGCTCGAGTTTTAACAATAATAATAATACTTTTATCAGTATAAA
This sequence comes from Danio rerio, assembly GCF_049306965.1. Taxonomy (NCBI): domain Eukaryota; kingdom Metazoa; phylum Chordata; class Actinopteri; order Cypriniformes; family Danionidae; genus Danio; species Danio rerio. Next base: position 5,011,391 of record NC_133197.1, read on the forward strand.
GAGAGCTTAAATGACAATGTAAATATTTATATATCGATGAAAGGATCTTGATAGGATGGACATCTGATCTGCACAATAATAACACGACAGGGTAAAGTGTAATAAGAAGTGATCTGAAAGTCCTGTAAGTGTTAAAGAGGATAAATCAGTGAATCAGCCATCTTTTATCTCAACACACATTTAATAGCACTAATGCTCGAGTTGCAGTTTGATCTGAAATCTTTCAGGGTGGAAAGATCAGCAAATGAAAACATAAAGCCATTACAAATAAATGAAGATTATAAGTGAAATGACGTCATGATTTATGTTTGTGAATTTGTGCAGATCATGAAGATGAAGATTTCTGCTCTGCTCAACTGTTTTACTCCTCCAGAGGGCGCTCGACACAATCAAATACAACATGAAGAGACTTTACATTTAGACAGAGAAAACTTTATTGATGAAGACAAGCAAATACATCTGACAAATGCACAGTGAAGTAAGATCTGTGTCTTATTTTAGAGAAATATAAACAATAAATCAAACTGAATCTGTAAAATAGTAACACTACAAAACAAACATGAAAAATTCCATCATATATAAAATGTTCATTAGTAAAGCCTGTTGTACTGAACTAAATGAAAGCAAAGCTTTGTATTTGAAGTCTGCTGCTGTATTTATGTCAAACCCTCACATGAGCTGCATCAGAACCATCAGGTTCATCTAAAATCTTCAAAATAAATGAAGTTGAAATGACTGAAAGCAGTTCTCTGACATCATCATTCAGGTTTGTGATGCGTGAATATGTGCTTGATCTTGTTCAGCTCTTCTGGATCTGATGTCATAAAGCACAATAATAGGCTCTTTTGACTTGGCCAAAATCTGCGCAGAATTGATCAACGGTGATCATCGCAAGATGCATGCCGGTTAGAAATGTGTCCGCCTTGCCTTCGCCTCGCTCTGATGTCACGCTGACGTGCGCCAAAAAACTCTCGCGATCGCGAGGCGGGTACCTCGGATGGAGCAGTCGGCCGCAGTTGCTCTCAAAAGACTGCGTTACCAAAAGCATGATGGGAAACGACTGGCTGACGACACAGCTTAATGCTGATTGGATGAGACTGACACATTACACTTTATTATCTTGTTTTACTAAGGTTTATTCCTGGATTTGTTGAATACCTTTTTTTTGTGTATTTTCGTTGATAATTAAAAAAAAGTCATAAAGAGCATTACATATGGTTATTTATTTAGATTTACACACAAACAAAAACAAAACACATCTTTGTAAAACATAACGTGACCTATCCAATATAACTAAATGTTACTAATAAATCATTAGGATGTGTGTGTGCTGTATTTTATTTCTCTCTCAGTTTTAAGTCCTGTTTGTTGTCATTTTCACTTTTTGTATGTTTGTGTGAATTTTGTATTGTAATTTTTATGCAGCATTATTCCATTAAAGTCAATCCAATATATACATATATTCAGACATACAAAGGTAATCATACGGTTTTGTCATTATGTCTCATCTTTGTGTGGTTTCATATGAGAAGTGAAAAGGGTGTAGTAAACAAGACACACACACACACATATGTATATATATATATATATATATATATATATATATATATATATATATATATATATATATATATATATATATATATATATATATATATGTGTGTGAAGTCAAAAGTAATGTTTAATAGACCAAGAATATTTTCACAGTTTTTCCTACAGTCTAATAGTTTTTATTCTGGAGAAAGTCTTGGGCTATTTATTTTAGTCTGGCTGGAGTAATATCAGTTTATATAGACCTAATAAGCTTGTCAATATAATTAACTCCCTAAGAATTTATTTGTCAAACAAACATTTGTCATGACCCGTCACTCAAAAGCATCTTGCTATGGCTACTTCTATTATAATGCAGCCAAATTAGGTTTCTTGAAAGTTTTCTTGCTGTATAAGCTGTTTATTTTGTTATTCTTTTAATGTTTGTTGAATATACAGAATTATATTTTTAATACAGCCTTTTAGTTAATGAGCTGTTCATCTTCTGTAATTCTGAACCATTTTTTGTTGTAAAAACTGTGATATTTCTATTGCATCTACTCCCATATTAAAAATACTATAGTAATGTATACTGTAGTGCTTTTGAACCATGTTATAAAATAGCCTATTTAAGTTTTATAGTTGCTCTGGTATCACAACAACTATAAGCACAACCCAATACTGAAAAAACATGTTCAAAATGCTATAATATTTACTATAAATCACCATAGTATTTTTTCATGAGGTCATTCGTCTGCGATAAAAAACGCGAACGAGATCTCCGCCACTGGTGTCGTTTCCAGGTGGCTAAACAGCGAGATTCAGCAGGTGTCCGACTTCTGATGTAATTTTTGAGCCCTCCTCTTATTGCGCACGCCTGCTCTCGTTTACAATGCAGCCAAGGCGAGGCGCACCTCAAACGAGCCTAATGACAATAGCCACGCCCACCAGAACAGAGAGGACCAATCGGATCACAGCTGTGAACAGAGCCTGAGGAACAAACACATCAAACTGAGCTCAGATCAGTCAATAAAGCTTCATATCAGCACTGCCGTCCACTAATATCAGCTCTGCTGTACCTGAACATGTGGGACAAAGTTGAAACTTTTTTAATCTGCATTTTAAAAATGTAACACAGTATTGTTTAAATAAAATGTTTCTGTTGATCTCTGTCTATGCTGAAATAATTAAAACATGTAAAACCAATATTAAACTCACCGACAGTGAGAATGAAACTCCTTTTTCTTACATAGTCAAATCGTAATTCATAAACTCCAGCATGTTCAGCTCTGGTGTCTGTGATGGTCAGAGATCCAGTTTTATTGTCCAGTTTCAGTCTGTCTCTGAATCTCCCATCAAGAACATCATCAAATACAGAGAATCTGTTGGTCTGTTTAGTGATTTCTGCTATTAAAGTGTCTTCATCTCCAAACCTCCACTCGATCTGATCATATTTGTTCAATTTTGTGGGATCAGAGTTCATAGTGACTGAATCTCCCTCCATCACTGATATTTCATCTTTATTACAAACACAGAAAAAAAAGTTTTTTTTTGTCAGATTAAGATCATTAAAGCTCTATTGTTGTGTTAGAAAGTTGATTTCAACATCATAAAACAGAAAATACACAAAACAGTCAAATAAAAGTGTGTGGATTAAAATGACACCTGGGGCCTTATGTACGAAGACTTGCGTGGAAATAATACTAAAACATTGCGTACGCACAAAGCTGTAAATGTGCGTACGCAGAAAATATTCAGATGTATGAAACACTGCGTACGCCGAATCACACGCATATTCTTTGTACATCTGAATGAACGTGAAACTGAGCGCAACATGCACGAGCGCAAAACCCCTCCCTGGATACTCCCCCGTATGAATATGCTAATGACTCTACTTTGGCAAAACCCAACGAAATAGCAATGGCAAAAGCAAGCAAGAAGAGAAACTTTGAACAGAATGTGAACTGGTGGTGCTGCTTTCGAAGGTAGACCGGAGAAAACGGTGGTATTTGCAAGTTTGTCCTCCGGAATTAATAACAAAAGAAATAAATAGAGTGGGAGAGTTTAGCTGATGCGGGTAACACAGTTGGATCTGAACATCGCACCTAGTGGATTTAAAAAAGAAATAGTGCGTAATGTAAAGGTGTCAAATTTTGTAGTGGCTTCAACAGCTTGAGTGGTGCAGGTAGTTAAATGTTCGAATCCAGCGTCTGATGAACTTTCTCTTTTTTCCCCCGCTACATATCAGATTTTGCCTTTACTCTTCATCATCATGAGGAAGACAAGAGGGAATCATTAATAATTCTGTGCATCATATTTTATTTGCACATTTATTAAATGGAAACGTTTCTGATTCATGAATGCAAATTCATCCTCAGATGGTGCCTTTATAGCAATGTGTGCAGTAGATAGCTCAGATTACATTGGGAAAACAGGCGACCGCTGCAAATTGCGCTTTAATGTTTGGATGGTCAACTGTATGGTACGGAAACCTTATATACTAGACATGGGGATGAACACTTCTCATACAGCTAAGACACTTTGTAGAGTGCAATTTAACACAACTGCCTCTAGGAGTCGCCAATGGAAATAAAACAGACACGCACAAGAAATGTGCGTACGCCAGCCATGAAGTTGGCGTGGAGCTGCGCACATTCCCACGTTCAGTTCATCGTAAGTAAATCCAAACGTGAGCGATTCCGAGCGTGAAATCTGGCGTACGCAAAGATTTTGTGCGTACGCAGCATTGATACATGAGGCTCCTGGTGATTAAAAAAGAAACCAGATGAAGTACATTTATAACTCACCACAGACGATGAGACGAAAAGTAAAGTCAATATAGTTGGTCTGTAGTTTATAATCTCCTTTATATTCAACAGTAGTGTTTGTGATGGTCAGAGATCCGGTTTTAATGTCCAGTTTCAGTCTGTCGCTAAATCTCCCAAAAAGAACTTTATCAAATACAGAGAATTTAATTTGCGTTATGTTGACTTCTGCTATTAAAGTGTATTCAGAACTAAACCACCAGTCTTCTCCAAACTTCCACTGAATCTGATCATCATCCATCATGTCAGTAACACCAGAGCTCAGAGTGACTGAATTTCCCTTTGTCACAGACACTTCTTTAAATGCTGTATCATTAAACACAGAGAAGAAACAGATTTTTATCAACAGAGACAGATTAGGGCAGTCATTTGATAGTTTTGTCTTCAGCACAATATCTGATCTAACTTTTCAGGATAAAGAAACCCTTATTTTTCACGTCAAGCGAAGCAAAACAGATCAAATATGCAAAGGGAATTTCTTTTACGTTTTTAACATCCCCTTCCCCTTTCCAAACCTTCCTAGCATTTCTACACCTAAGGAGATCCCAGGAGTCCAGCCCCCTTGCTTAATTTTTTTACTGATGATGCTAATCGTCCAGTAACACGCATTTGGTTCCAAAAACACTTAAAAGAAGTCTTCCACCTGTCAGGCCTCCCCCCCTGAACCATTCTCTAGCCATTCATTTAGGATAGGCGCAGGCACCACAGCAGCCCACAATGGGCTTTCCTAACAGCAAACTTAGTCCCTCAGACACTGGTCCTCTGATGCTTTTTAAAGCCTGCATTTGCCTCAGCCAATACCACCTAATGGAAGCCCTGCTTGTCCTCACCAGCTGACTGAAGTTTAAGGGCTCGAACATGACCCTGTCTATGTCTCACTACCCCTCTATGTTGGAGCCCCTTCGATATCTTTTTTCCCTACTCTCTTCTCTAGCCTGTTCCCGCTGCGCCGTTATGCTCTGCTTTCTCACCACTCACCTCTCAGCAGCTTTGACTCCCATAGAAGTCTCACCAAGCCCATTCCTGGCCACTCCTTTACAGTCGCCCCTTCAGCAATAGTCCCCTTCACCCCCCCCCCATCCCCATGACTCTAACTCCGGCAGGGGTCACTCCGAGATTCAACTCCCACAGGAGTCATTACATAACAACCCCCCCCCCCCCTTCCCAACCCCGGCTAATAGGAAAAAAATCTTTCCTCTCTCTCTTAATCAGGATCCTCTGCCCCTCCCTATATCTCCCTTTTGGCAATTATTTGACCCTTTATTTACTTCTATTTGTTTTTTTTTTTCCATTCTATTATCGATATGGTGCCGATGACTTCAAGGGGCTTGGCTTTGGATGCCAGGGGGCATCAATGCTTTAATGCCAGTATGGTAAAGTTAGCATTATCCCAGAGCTCCTACTGCACCATTAATATCATAAATCTACACAAATGAAAGGACGTTTGGATTAGTAATTGTGTCTTTGTGCTTATTAGAACATATATCAAACTCATATTTAACTCACCCCTAACCATCTGTTTAACAGTGTTGATTTCATTGTTGGTCTGTAGTTTATAAACTCCAGCATGTTCAACAGTGGTGTCTGTGATGGTCAGAGATCCAGTTTTATTGTCCAGTTTCAGTCTGTTTCTGAATCTCCCACCAAGAACATCATCAAATACAGAGAATCTGTTGGTCTGTTTATTGATTTCTGCTATTAAAGTGTCTCCATATCCAAACTTCCACTGAATCTGATCATCATTCTTCAGTTCAGAGACACCAGAGCTCAGAGTGACTGACTGTTCGGCCCAAACTCGCATTTCATCTTCATCACCAAACACACACAAAGAAAACAAATCTCAACATTCAAAAAGGCTTTACAGTCTAAATGTCATATTTAAAATGAAGATAATAAAACAACATAGAGACACACCAATGTAACATTTAATGTGGATTAACATTGTATTTGGTGATTAAAAAATGAAACCGGTGAAACAAGTATTCAACTCACCAGAGACTTTAAGAATGACTGCCCTGCTGATCTGATTGGTCTGTAGTTCATAAACTCCAGCGTCTTCGGATCTGATGTTTGTGATGATCAGAGATCCAGTTTTCTTGTCCAGTTTCAGTCTGTCTCTGAATCTCCCATCAAGAACATCATCAAATACAGAGAATCTGTTTGCCGTTACATTGAGTTTTGCTATTACAGTGTCTTTATTTCCAATCCACCACTGAATCTGCTCATCATTCTTCAGTTCAGTGAGATCAGAGCTCAGAGTGACTGATTTTCCCTCCAACACTTGATAATAATAATAATCAATTCCACCTGCAGAACAGAGTTAGTCAGATTAAAGCTTTAAATCACATGATGTTGGCTTAAATAAAAAACATAATGTCTCTAGGGCCCCCCTAAATGTATGGGCCCTTAGAATCGTCCTAACTCCCCCCCACCCCCTAGTGGCACCCCTGCTTCTCAAATGTTAATTTGTTTTTTGTCTGTCAGTCTAGAATGAGTGTTCTAAAATTTCTAAAGTTTGCCCACTGGGTGCTTTTTGATGGGCACGAGCACTGCGTTTCATTTCTGGGGGTCCAGCAAGATAATACTGTGCTCGTGGGTCGTCCATGTTGTCACTGCGATGGTATGTCTGTTGTGCAGTTAAGATCGCAGCTCGCTCTTGTAAACGGGCGACCCACCCCAGTCGTACTGCAGCAGGCACTCGGGTAGATCTAAAGGTCCATCGCCCTAGGGCTCGCGGACCTCCCGCTCCTCCATGCGTTCCATCCAAGCTTTTAGCGGAGGAAAAAATCCGTCTAACCAGATGATAGCCCTTTCGCTCAATGACACCGGGGACCAGACATCCACTGCTGCATCGTAGGGTAGGCTTTAATTGTCTGATGTGGATCCGGACCTGCTCCCCCCCCGCCCCCCCCCCCCGGGGTGGAGAGTGCTTTGTCGGATTCCGAAGCAGACATGTTAGCCGTGTTTTCCCAGGCTGCTTCGGCTATGGGTTTGGAAATGGTTTATCCCTCAGCCCCACGGCCAGACATGCTAGATGGTGGCAGATATGTGGAGGATACCAAGAAGGCCAGACCTTCTAAGCCTCCCGTCCTCTTCTTCCTAGAGGTGCAGAGTAGGCTAACGCAGTCTTGGATTGCACCTTTCTTTGCCCGATCTGCGTGCGCCTCCGCCCTTACCACTTTGATGGCGGTGCAGCCAGGGGGTATGAGGCGATCCCACAGATCAAACATGCCATTGGGGTCAACCCTTGTCCAAATTGGTGCCTCTTCATGGCGGGGTCAACCTTGTCTCCTTTCCAAATCCTGCAGGTTATCTGCCTCTGCCTTGCATGCTTTGGCCACCTACCAGTGCTACCAAGCGCAGGCACTGGCCAGGCTGCACGAGGGTGGTTCCTACCCAGGCTTGTTACATGAGCTCCGCACCGGAACCAACTATGCTCTTTGGACCACACCACTTCTAGCAGCAACCTAGCTTTCCCATGTGGTCTCCCATCCAGGTACTGACCGGGCAAAGCCCTGCTTAGCTTCAGGGGCGACCATGTCAGAATCAGAAGGTCTAAAAATGATCTTTTCTGTTTGACTCTTATTGAAACTCAGGAATTTTTTGAGCATTGCCTTAAAATCAGCCAAATAGGCCAAAAGGTAACTCAAACTATTTGTCTGTCGTCAGCATACGAATGGAAATACAACCCACACTTCCTATATATAGAACCAAGAGGGAGTGTATAAAGAGAAAACAGGGTTTTGTTTTCAATTAAACTACACTGCTTTCACAAGTACTGATTCTGTTGTACATAGAGAATAATGTTTTTACTCTGGGATTACCACTCTTAATTCAGACACTCATAAAGCATAAGACGCATATAAAGCATAATGCAAGGCATTTCCTATCACACAGCCAATTTTTACTGAGGTCTAGTGACGCCCCAGGTGCAAGAGATTAGTTTACTTCTAGAACATTTCCTGATAATTAAAAAAGTGAAGCAGGATTTCTCTTCATATAGTGGACGCTCAGTGAACTGAAGTTCAGTGGATTGAACTTTTAAACAGTAGATTCAAGATCTTAACCCCATACATTTAGGACCAAAATAAATGGTTAAAACCCATGATACCAGATTTTAGCTACATCCATGAATGTACAGCAACAGTATCAACAGTTACGTCATGAACACTTGTTTGAAGCTCCATAATGAAAACCTTTTATTTATTATAAGTTATACCAGAACAGAAACCTCTGAGATCATAAAATGTTTGCGACTTACCAACCAGACGCCACAAACACAAACAGAAGCAGAATCTGTGAAACATCTTCAACAACGCTTCCAGTCCACAGATACGAAAAGACAAACTCTTCAAAATGGCTTCAGTGATGAACTGACAGATGCACTGGTGAGCTATATTTCAGTGTGAGAGGGGTCTGGATGACCAGGTGAAGTCGAAAGTTGACCTGCATGCAATGCTTTTAATGTGCACGCCTAACAACACCCCTAACACTACCCCTCACCGTGAGTCACAAGTTTCATTTAGTGCATTTTGTCGGCCACTCTGCCTCAACATCCTGTGGATCAACTGAGTTATTTTTAGCTGAAGGAAACTGCTGAAAAACATTGCTATGCTAACTTTGCTATGGTATTGCTATGCTAACTTTCTGTTTCTCCAGAAAACAGAACTCATGTGCTTAAACTAAAGCGTTTTAAGTGTAAACTCCACAATCAATGACCAAATCTCACAGCAAATGCAAAATGCTAAATTTACAGTTAACCGTTTGAAGTAACTTTCACAAACATTATAAATCTGATTCCCTATCATTCTATCATTCCCTGACATTTTTGCAGATTTAAAGAAAAATCTGAAAAACTGAAATATCACATGGTCCTAAGTATTCAGACCCTTTGCTGTGACACTCATGTATTTACCTCAGGTGCTGTCCATTTCTTTTGGTCAGCCTTGAGATGCCTCTACTCCTTTATTTGAGTCCATCTGTGTTTGATTACATTGATTGGACTTGATTAGGAAAGCCGCACACCTGTCTATAGAAGACCTTACAGCTTACAATGCATGTCAGAGCAAATGGGAATCATGAGGTCAAAGGAACTGCCTGAAGAGCCATGAGACAGAATTGTGCCAAGGCACATATCTGGACGGTTTACAAAAAAATTCTGCTGCACTTAAGGTTCCTAAGAATCACAGTGACCCTCCAGAATCCTTAACTGTAAGACATTTGGGAAGACCAGAAGCCTTCCTTGAGCTAGCCAAACTGAGCTATCGGGAGAGAAAAGCCTTGGTGAGAGAGGTAAAGAAGAACCCAAAGATCACTGCGGCTGAGCTCCAGAGATGCAGTCAGGAGATGGGAGAAAGTTGTAGAAAGTCAACCATCACTGCAGCCCCTGTACCATTCGGGACTTTAGGCAGCGGGACCCAACACATGAAAACCCACACGGAGTTTTCGAAAATTAAAAAACCAGAAGGACTCCAATATGGTCAGAAATAAGACTCTCTGGTTTGATGAGATAAAGATAGAACTGTTTGGCCTGAATTCTAAGCGGTATATGCTGAGAAAACCAAGCACTGCTCATCACCTGTCCAATACAGTCCCCTCTGTGAAGCGTGGTGGTGGCAGCATCATACTGTGGGGGTGATTTTCAACAGCAGGGACAACACAACAGGACAACTAGTTGCGATTGAGGGAAAGATGAATGCAGCCAAGTACAGGGATATCCTGGACAAAAAGTTTCTCAAGAGTGCACAGAACCTCAGACTGGGCCAAACCCAATTAAGCATCTCTGGAGAGACCTAAAATGGCTGTCCACCGACATTTACCATCCGTGTACATCCGACTGTATTCGATCAAAAGGGGGCTGCTACTAAATACTGAGCAAAGGGTCCGAATACTTAGGACTGTGTGATATTTCAGTTTTTCTGGTTTTTATAAATCTGCCAAAATCAGTTTTGTGTTTTTTCTGTCAATATGGGGTACTGTGTGTACATTAATGAAGGAGAAAATGAGCTTGAGAATGATTTTAACAAGTGGCTGCAATATAACAAGGAGTGAAAAATAGAAGGGCATCTAAACACTTTCTGTACCCACTGTATGGAAAATGAAATTAAAACACTGGCCAATTTAGTGTTGGAGGTTTCATGGCTAAATGTGATTAACCTAGTGGTCAATCTTCATTGAATGCACATTCCACCAGTGAGAGCAGAGTTTGACGGTTTAATTAGCAGAGTAACAGCACAGTTTTGCTTAAAATATCGTAATGCACACAACATTATGGGTGACATATCAGAGTTCAAAAGAGGATGAATGGTTGGTGCGCATCTTGCTGGTGCACCTGGACAGCAAGTCTTTGTGATCTATCAAGAGCCATGGTATCCAGAGTAATGTCAGCAAAGCACCAAGAAGAACCACAGTCTACAGGAGTAATTGTAGACGCAAGCGGATGCTATCTGAAAGGAATGTCTGGGTGCGAACACCGATCGTATTAAAAATAAAATAAAACGACAGCTGCCCAACTCCCTGCAGAACCTAAATGTGATCCTCAACTGTCCTGTTTCAGCCAAAACTGTCACTGATGCCAATGTCAAACGTTGGTGCAAGCAGCAACAATCTTGGGCTGTGGACGATGTAAAACATGTATTGTTCTCTGATAAGTCCACTTTCACTATCTTTCCCACATCTGGGAGAGTTACAATGTAGAGAAGCACCAAAGCATCCCAGAGTGAAGCATGGGAGTAGATCAGTGATAATTTGGGCTGCAATATTATGGCATTTTTTAGGCCCAATACTTGTGCTAGATGGGTGCCGGGTGATTGTCGAGGACTACCAAACCATTCTGGAGGACCATGTGCACCCAATGGTTCAAACATTATATCCTGAAAAAGCCATGACCATGACAGGTTTGGACAGTAGGAACCATGGTTTTTAAAACCACAGTACCACCTACAAAGCCATGGTTACTACAGCCATTGTTACTACAGTTTTACTATATTAAAACTGTTGAAAAGGCCAGGTATATCTGGCGTTCTGATTTGAAGCTGGTTTGATTGACAGCTGGGTCTGGCCCGCCCAGAAGACGCATATTATTTCTGTTCCTGTAGCCGGACATTGCAGTTCAATACATTCTGGCTAACAGCTCGATGCAGTGGCTTATTGTGTGTGCGTCACGAGAAGTAAGTGTTCATGTCTTCTGTCTATGTGCTTCTAGCACTTAGTATATGGGTTTAGTGTTGTAACGCAAACTTTGAATGACGATCGGACCGCATGATTGCAATTACGTCATCAACGCGGGTGGTGCGCGCTTCCGAGCAAACGGCATTTTTAACAACGCACATGTTATCCCCGCAAGTTTATATAGCATTGAATTGTGTTGATATGTAAACTAGTGAAGTGTTAAGCAATGTAAATGCCATGTTTACTCAGTATTTGGGCATTGGATCTGTCTCACGTGTTTACTCATGCATATTTAGACCTGATGCTCTGTTAATCTTTACTTATATGCTATAACTGATGCTATATATATATTATGTCATATTATATTGTTCTGTATATTATACAAATTGCAGTTTAATCATTGTGGTGTATTTCTCTCTTGTTTCTAGAAAATACCACACACACGCATGTGCCTTTATGACTGCAAATAAATGCTGTAAAAAAATCAGCTAAGTACAAAGCCTGACTTGTGCGTTCTTACAGACACCCCCTGGTGACTACATCATAAATAGTAAAGCCAGTGCCATTTAATTAACTCACCAACAAAAACCATGGTTAATGTTTGTAAGGGAATAAACAGTGTAACGTGGCAACGATAGAAAGTTAAATTGATGTAATACACAAATAACTGAAAGCAACTATGCTATATAGGGGGAAATAATCCAATATCTATTTAGTACACTGGTTTAAAGGGCCATGAAACCCCCTCGTTTCAGCAGGGTGTTTTCACACCTCTACTTTGGAAAAAGTCAGATAAGTGGGCGTGTCCAGCTCTGTTTAGAGGGGAGTGTCGGAGGAACAAAAGTGGGATGGTGTGGGAGTGTCTATTTGGGCACGCGTGTGTTTCAGAGTCAAAATACTCACACACACACATACAGGAGAAAGTGATGGTGTTTAACCTACATGGACATCTGTAGTCGAATTATTTGCCAAATTATTAAATGGTGGACTTTAACTGCAGTTTGGCTCTTTCATTCAGGGAATTCATTCATGCCCCTCGCGACAAACGAGATATTTGATTCGAGGAGCTGCTCTAAGCGTGTATTTTTCGTGCAATGTTTGATACCGCACGGCGAATAAGAGAAAAAAAACCTCTGCATTTCCCGGAAACTTAGATGCACACGGCAGGTAGCGTCAGAAAGCAGCGTGTGTTACTCCGGTCACAAAATGCGGTAAAAACCCTACACGAGGTTAATGTTTGGTTGTAGTGCTAACATGTTTACACTCGGTGCAATAGTTAACTTAGTTCGATACGAACAAACTGAATAAACAAAGAGCACTGCTCGCTCACTTACCAAATCTGTAGAGACAGGACAATCACCAGCAACTAGAGCCACGTCTTTATTAAGAGGAGACTACAAGCGAATCCAGATCTCAGCGTTTGCAGATGAGAACAGCTCTCAGGTAAACAATAATCCTCCTTAGACACGCAAGTTATTGTTGTCGAGCGTCGCGTACACTGTTAATCCACGCGTGACTCCAGCTGCGCTCTCACTGAGAGAAAATGAAAACAAAACTTAACTGCAGCAAACTATAAAAGCAACACTTCACGCTTGTTTTGCCAACACAACGTGGCGTCTCAGTCATCTAAACACTGTGACAGTAATGAATATTAATGAAGTTGCACAATAGAGCGCGCTGATTGGTTTGAACCAAGCCTTACTCATGCATTAATGCAGCACACTGTAAGACGTAATAAGACACACTCTGGCACAGACGTCCAGTCTGCACGCTGGAATACAACGCTATTATGTCATGACCGTGACGCAGCTTCAAAAATTCGTTTCAAACCGGAAGTACGAATTTGCTTGAAATAACGCAAAAAAAGAAAAAAATTTACACTTTTTAGTGAAATATAGGTGTCCTAATAGTGTTTTTAGCAGTGTGGGACACATATACGACTGTCAACAGCTCAAAACATGTGTTTTGGTGTTTCGTGACCCTGTAAGTATAACATCAGATAAATACGTATAAAAGTTAATATAAATATAAAAGACTTTTAAAAAACAACTCAAAGAAGTGTTAAACAGCTTAAAAACAACACACACACACACACACACACACACACACACACACACACACACACACACACAATAAATAAATATTGCAATAAACACAAAAGGAAGAAAATCTTTAAAAAAAGAAGTTTAAAAAGCATAATGATTAAAAAATGTACAAAACAAGAAAAAAGAAAAGAAAAAAAGAAAACAAAAAAAAAATTCGAAAAAGAATTCAAACATCTCTCTCTTTCTCTCTTTCTCTCTCTCTCTTTCTCTCACTCTCGAGCAGTAGGTCAGTTGTTTCAATGGTGGTGGATCAAGCACAGAGTGTGGTTTGCCCTTTGTGGTCACTTTCTTTTTCTTTTTCTCTCTCTCTTCGTGTGTGTGTGTGTGTGTGTTAGTGTGAAGAGAGATAAGTAAGTGATCACAAAGGGCAAACCACACTCTGTCTTTGATCCACCAACACTATAACAGCTGGCCTACTGACTCAGGGTCCAGCAGCCTAAAATAATCAATCAATGAGATGAAACCGTGTAATAACCACCAATGAAAAGAGTCAGAGTTAAACTTACCTGGCAGTCAGCACACCACCACAAAGCCTCAATCAGCCGGACTGGAAGAAACAAATACATTTAGAAATCTGCTATAGATTAATCAAACAGCTAAAAACAGACATTCCAGTTTGACGCATACTCACACAATATAGTGGTGGAGTTAACGCATCTCAGGTAGCCTGACTATAAATCAAATCCTTCTGAGCTGACTCCAGATACAAGGGTGGGGACCAGGGGTGGACTGGGACAAAAACTCAGCCCTGGCATTGTAGCCACATGAGCCCACATTACCACACCGACACAACCCACCCACGGACACAGACATTTACTATTTATTTTGGTGTACAGATGGTGAAATAATATGACATTCTTGCCGGATTTTGATTACGTCCGGGTAACTTCGGATTGGGTCGGTCCATCTTGAAATCAGGCGGCCGTCACCAATTGGGCCAAATTTATTATAAGCGGTATATAACATTTATAAGCGTTATATAACATTTATTATTATTATTTTTATTATCATCATCATAATATCACATCTAGCAAGACATAAAAGCTGCCTGCACGTAAGAACAATACATATTAAAAAAAAAACTGACCGGCCCACAATTAAAAATTGGTCCGGCCCTTCTGGCATTTACCAGAATTGCCAGATGGCCAGTCCACCCCTGGTGGGGACTTATTGACCATATGAAAGGGCTACTTGTCCCCTGTCAGACCCCAAAGTCTGAAGACCTGAAGTGGTGTAGTCAGTGAGTTACAGTCGATCAAAATCATGCTGGGATGGCCTATATTCACTTCAGTTTTTGACGTGATTAATGAGGCTGCCAAAAATAGCCTCAAGTCTGGAACACACCAAGCCAATGCAAAAGAACAAGTGATGACGAAAAACAAACTGTGTTTTCGACTCACTAAAAACCTGCATGTGAACACCCCAAACACACAGCAGCAGACTGAAATGAGCGCATGTTCTGCATTTATGTGATAGGACATGTCTTTCCTTACCTGCGGGGGGCAGTAATCTTTTTTTCCAATCCACAAAGCAAATCCAGAAATTTCAATGTGGACATATATAAACACAGGAGCATTTCCTATCGTTTTCACAGCACTTGTCACTCACCATAGGGTTTCGACATGCAAATAAGTGTAAAAAATCGAATAATTTACATCGTTTGTAAATATATGAGAAATTACAGTCGACTTCTGTGTTCACTATTAAAATCAGTCACTTACTTCAATGTTTCTCAACCACCTTCTAGGAGGACCACCTGGTTTGCACATTTTGCGTGTCTCCTTTGGGTGTAACAGACAATGGAGACATGCAAAACATGCAGTGTTGGTGGTCCTCCAGGAACCAGGTTGAGAAACGCTGATTAGCTTGGTTAGGTCCCTTCAGTTTTTGATCTTGTGCTTTAATTTGTTGCTAATTAACTAATCGAAGCACACTTTTCCACCAATGGCCAGTGCCGATTCTACATATGTGATGAATAAGGCAAACTCAATCTCACAGTAACCCAACGAGAGACAAAATGTTGAACACACCAAGCTTTCTGGACCGTAGGTTTGGGCGATGTTGACCAATTTGGCATCGTATGATGTGTAATGTGAAACATCGCAATGTACGATGGCATATAATTTATGAATATTAATTAATTCATAACGAGTTAATTATTGTAGCCTGCCGTTTCAACTGCCTAACTTGGATGGTCTTTGTTTTACCCATAACCAAATCATAAATAAAGATAAGTTACACACAAATTACCACCTATCTTCAACAGTCTATGATTACCACCAGTCAATCCCTTTTTCCGCGGGACTCTGGCATGAATAGGCAGAGTGGTCTGTGTCGTTATAATGACGTCGACAAACTTGGTTTGTAAAAAAAGGTGCAAGACCAACAGCAACCAAACCAACAGTATCTAAGGTTTTTACTAAAATTACGAAGTACAAGTGTGAAAGCGAAAGATTGAAGCAGTCTACTGACGCTGTGACACGTTACCTGATAGATTCAAAAGACCGAAGAGTCGTTAGATAGAGACAAGATTAATTAAATATCTTGTTTAACAACTATAGTGATACGCCATACAGCGGTACATACTTGATAAACTGTCCGACATGCACCGCTCTCTGGGGTTTTGTGTACCTGCTGACTGCCTGGAGCTCAGACGTCCGCACATGCTGCAAAGTGTGCTTGTGTGTGTGTGTGTGTGTGTGTGGTCACATGATGTGCGTTTTAAGCCGTATAGACGGAGAGATGTTTAGAATGCTAGATGAAACGCCAGTGAGGACGTGGATGTTTTTTTTTTTTTTCTTTAACTAAGACTTATAAGTGTAAACGGAGCATAAGTGTGTATTTTTCACGAGCGGGTTGCTTTGTGACGGGGGCAGTGTGGAGGATCATGACGCTGGCTTAACATCGTCTATTGACCCAACTCTACTAGACCTACACTCAACAATGGGCCAATGCTTCCCAATGGCCTACTGTCAACTTGGTTTGTCTCGTTCTTTAGGTTTGCAAGCCAAAAATGTGAGGTTGGGACATACTTTCTAGATTAGATTTTAGTGTGTTTCTGCTTGTGGCAGTGGAGCCAGAAGTTTTCCTTTTCTCCAATTTAAGGACAGTGTCAAGTGGATGTACGTCGTGATAGCAGAAAAAAGGACAATGTTCACTTCTGTGTTATGCTCCGACTTTAATTTTTTATTCTTGACCTGTATATAAGTCTGTATTCCTCCAGAGGGCGCTCAGTGGAGGAACTGAATTAAACACACTGAAATCCTTCAACTTGAGATTGAAAAAAAACTGACAAAGGAAAAGAATAGGTAATATATAATTCAGTGTGACCAAAGCAATAATACAGCATTACACTACACCTAAAAGATTAACCAAAAAACACATAAATGGCAGAATATACATTAGAGCATTAAACTCAAGACGTTGTGATCAAAAAGTAATTTTGGGGGAAGCAGAATAACAGCGAGTTTCTTCTGTGGTGAAACATGTGTAAAGCACTTCTGTCATTTCCGATTCCTGCAGGAAAACACACATGGAAAGAGAAAATCACACATGCAGAATCTCCAGGAGCACAAAGCATGTTACAGATGACACAACATGGAAAACACCACACAGCAAACACACATGCTCAACACGTTTATCAAGTAGCTTAAAGTACGCAAGGATAAACGTTTCATACAGTAATGCTACAATAAGATATGCATGTGTTATGGAAAAATCTGAATGCAAGAATCATTAAAAACACAGAGACAGACACACTTACCATCATTTGAACATGTTTGTAGAGTAACGCAGAAGACTCGACTTCATGATTCTGAACTGTAGTGATAAACAACTGAAGTCAAAAACAGTTTTGTTTTTTCTTTTATCCACACTTGCTTCATAAAGACAATGAGCCTCATTCAGGAATAATTCATAAATATAAGAGTAAAGGCCCGTGCACACCGGGACGCTTTTAGCATGCGTTTTCCGTCGTCGTTTAGCGCCCTGTGACTAAATAAAGGGCGCCAATATGATCGTGCACTCCAACGCACAAAACGCCAGGCGCAAAAGCGTCATTTTTAAAGAAACGCCTCATGCTCGTTTTTTTGTTTTGATGCGCCACGTCAAAACCTTCTCCACCAATCAGATTGGCACTTTTGACACTGAGTCGCTGAAGTTACAGTAAACAGCACTTGGAGTCAATCAAGCGCAAAACTGTCAATGCGAGCGCACATTGAAGAAGATGCCCAGAGGTGATATGACCGTGGAGCTTCTTGTTGCACTGGTGAACAAGAATCATTTCTTCATCGCTCAAGCTGCTACTTGAACCATCCCTGCTTGTTCGAATCGCCAACAACTTTAACAACAAGCGTGTCAACTTTCTTCTTCTTCTGTGTTATAAGGGGGTGTCAGAAGGCTTAAAGTTGTGTAGCGCCATCTAACGTCAAGGAGTGATTTTGCATACTCTTCTGCTTGACGGCAGTGAAAATCACTTGGGTTTGAATATGGAAAAACGCTGACGATAAACGCAAACGAAAAGTGTCCCCGTGAGTACGAGCCTTAAACCTCCTAAAATCTCTCCTCACAACTCTCAGTACACAAGTTCAGATTTGATGCTTTCAATCAGGCCAGGTCCAGTTAACTCTGTGGTTCTCAATTCCAGTCCTCGGCATATAAAATGTTGAAATTGAATTGAAAACCATTGGGTTAACCAAACCGAGCGCTCATACTTGTCATTTGATCTGGGAAATGGGGGTTAAACTTGAACGGGCTCATTTGGATAGCCTAGTGTGAGTACAGCCTAAGTTGGACAAGAACAATACACAAGTTTTTGTGTTAGGTGAATGAGGTCCATTATTTTCACAGGCATCTGAGCTGTAGATAATTTCACTTCACCTTCATCTCTGTGTTTCCAGCATGAGCAAAACATCCCAACAACAGCCGCAATCCACAGAAATGCAGCAGCGGCAGCAGCCATCAACACGAACAGCACAGATATGGAGATTGCAGGAGGAAGATCTGGCTCTGCTGTTGTACTGGCTACAAAAACAGTAAACACTATCACTAGTCTGTTGCTTTATATCTTAATCAGCTTCTCAAGTTCTATATATAAAAATAACATTTAGGCCTGCCATAATTGCACTCAAGAACACATACATAATGCCCTAAATCAACATTCATTCTCTATTCAAGCTTAAATGCATGTTTTAAGTATGTACAATGGAGATTTCTTTAGTAATTTGTATTATTTATTCAATTGGGACGCAGTGACTCAAGCTACTCGTATTAGGTGGTTTGCTGAAGGCGGCAGCAAGGGGTTCATATCTTTGATAAACTATTACAGCTCACAGTCGCTAAAAATTAAGAAAGAGTAATAAATCCTCATGAAATAGTCCTTTTAAAGTGGCGTCACGCCTTCAGTTTCACACTCAGGTGCTCTTTGCACTCATACTACAACTGTACCAAAATCATGACCAACAGAAGCTCGCTCTGATCCAACTTTTTCAACCAGGCCAGGATCAGTTAACTGAACCGAGCACTCATACTTGTCAAATGAACCTGGTAATGTTTGACCGGGCTCATTCGGATAGCCTAGTGTGAGTACACCCTCAGTTTGCCCTAAGGTGAATCTTTGCTTAAACATTAAATAGATGTTTCTAAAATGTCTTTAAGAAGTTTAAAGGGTCACGAAACACCAAAACACATGTTTTGAGCTGTTGACAGTCGTATATGTGTCCCACACTGCTAAAACCACTATTATGACACCTATATTTCACTAAAAAGTGTAAATTGGTTGTTTTTGCGTTATTTCAAGCAAATTCGGACTTCCGGTTTGAAACGAATTTTTGAAGCTGCGTCACGGTCATGACATAATAGCATGTATTCCAGCGTGCAGACTGGACGTCTGTGCCAGAGTGAGTCTTATTACGTCTTACAGTGTGTTGCATTATTGCATGAGTAAGGCTTGGTTCAAACCAATCAGCGCGCTCTATTGTGCAACTTCATTAATATTCATTAGTGTCACCGTGTTTACACCACAGAGACGCCACGTTGTGTTGGCAAAACAAGCGTGAAGTGTTGCTTTTATAGTTGCAGTTAAGTTTTGTTTTCATTTTCTCTCTGTGAGAGCTCAGCTGGAGTCACGCGTGAATTAACAGTGTACAATAACTTGCGTGTCTAAGGAGGATTATTGTTTACCTGAGAGCTGTTCTCATCTGCAAACGCTGAGATCCGGATTCGCTTGTAGTCTCCTCTTAATAAAGACGCGGCTCTAGTTGCTGGTGATTGTCCTGTCTCTACAGATTTGGTAAGTGAGCGACCAGTGCTCTTTGTTTATTCAGTTTTTTCGTATCGAACTAAGTTAACTATTGCACCGAGTGTAAATATGTTAGCACTACAACCAAACTTTAACCTCGTGTAGGATTTTCACCGCATCTAAGTTTCTGGGAAATGCTGAGTTTTTTTCTGTCATTCGCCGTGCGGTATCAAACATTGTATGAAAAATACACGCTTAGAGCAGCTCCTTGAATCAAATATTTCGTTTGTCGCGAGGGACATGAATGAATTCCCTGAATGAAAGAGCCAAACTGCAGTTAAAGTCCACCATTTAATAATTTGGCAAATAATTCGACTACAGATGTCCATGTAAACACAGTCACTTTCTCCTGTATGTGTGTGTGTGGGTGTGTGTTTTGACTCTGAAAGTCAGCGCGCCCAAATAGACACTCCCACACCATGCCTCTTTTCTTCCTCCAACACTCCCCCCAAACAAAGCTGGACACGCCCACTTTTTGGACTTTTTCCAAAATAGAGGTGTGAAAACACCCTGCTGAAATGAGGGGTTTCATGGCCCTTTAAGATTAAAAATGTTTGTACAGCACATTTATTAAAGATGTTTATACATACCAAACACTCATTAAAACAGATCTTGCATCAGTTTCAGTTAAGGGCATTTAGAAAAAAGAGAGAAAAGACCATTGAATGTTTGAAAACTCACCAGGTAGACAACACACAAACAAACAGAACCAGAATCTGGGAAACATCTTCAACAACAACTCCATTCTACAGATATGACAGGACAACAAGTTCAATAGTGAAATGGCATATGCGCATATGTCTGTATAAAGTGATCTGAAACTCTTCTATTAGTTAAAAAAACAGCTATTCGTCCAGTGTTAATGCGTGTGACTGTTTGACACTTTAGTTGCTGATTCTCACTCTGAACACACACTTTGAGCTTCAGTCAGCCTCGGCATCCTGTAGATCAATGGTGTGATTCTCAAAATGTGCCTTAAACCAGCATCAGGAAAGCTCAGACCGTCATTCACCACAGTCTAAACTCATTTATAAACTGAGGATAATTCAGGGAATCACTGATATGGAAGTTTTCACCAATAACTCTTTAGATTTGGAGGTCGATAGCATACAAGCCAATGAATATAATTAATCTACATGATCACCAAAAAAAAGGCAAACACATTCTGTATAATTCAACTAATTTTATTTTAAAAGTTAAATAGATCAACTCTCTACTGAGATCGATGACTGAGTAACGCGAGAGCTGAGCGCGAGATCCAAATTGGCGGCGCCCGTCTGCTAGACAGCAAACAACTCCGAAAACTTTTTTCCTCCGTATTTTTACTTTTCTCCGTGTGTTTCACCCATCAAAAATTTGACTACATCATTGCAACTTAACTATACTTTTTCTTTTTTTCATCCTGGATCAACTTGAAGAATACATCGACGTACATTACAACACATACTGCTGCAACATGGACACAACAGACCACAACAAAAAAGGTAATCCCGCTTCGAACTTCAAGAGGCCCCGTTCCGACTCTCCTTCAAGCATGAATTTACCACCCCCTCACCATCTTGTTGTACCGAGGTAAGCGAAATATTATGTTCAATTGAAAATAAACTCTCCGGACTCGACACAAGAATCGCACTAATAGAAGTCATTCACAAAGAATTCCATGAACTCTGTCACAGTTTAGAATTCAGCCAAGAACAGATTGACACACTCACTAAAGAAAACAACTTTTTAAAGGACTCAGTTCACACACTTACCGCTCAACTCACCTCCGTTGTCACAGAAAACAAATCAATAAAGGAAAACGTATTGGACTTACAAGCACGCAGCATGAGAGACAATCTAGTTTTCACAGGCATCCCGGACCAAACTCCAGACGACCCCGAAAAATTAATCAAGGATTTCATGACAAAACAACTCAAACTGCCAGCTGAAACTGTACAGAACATCACCTTTCACCGTGTCCACCGCATCTGTTCCCAACATAACAACAGCCGACCGCGTCCTATCGTTGCAAAATTCGAACACTAAAAACACAAAGAACTGGTACAAAAACAAGGTAGACAACTTAAAGGTACAACTTAGGGACTCAACGAACAATACCCTAGTAGCAAAGAATTCTGGCCCAGATTTGGCAAAAAGCTGGCACAGCAGGCATTCATCCAGCACTGGCATACAGCATGTGGGCCAAACATGGCCCGGGTTTGGCAGAGGTGACACCGTTTTTAAGGCGGCACACAAGATTTGGGCCAGATGAAAAACGTAGTATTTGGCCCAGATTTAAAAATTTGATAAGTGGGCCATGTGAGTTTGGCCAGTCTTGACCCACATTTAAAATACACTAAAATCATTTTTGAGTAAAGAAAAAAAATTCTACCAATCAGGTCACTTTGAGAAAAAGCGTGCCCATAGTGTGCCTAAAGCGCATCACACCATGGGTTTATCAATTTCATTGCAAAAGTGACACACCAACCTATCTGGCCCAGTTCAGGCCCAGTTATGAGTTATTAACTTGGCTGAGACTTGGCCCAGATATGGTCTGTGTTTGGCCCTTGTCTGGAAGCCAGATTTGGTCCAGTCATGTACCGTAATTCACTGCGGCATGTGGGCCAAGCAAAACCTGATTGTGTGGGCCAGAACTGGGCCAGAGAAATTTTGCTATGTGGGTACCCAAAGGTCATTCTCGAACGTCGAAAAAAACACTTTCCAATCAGAAAACAAAAAATGAACGAAGGAAAACGAGCAATCATTACAGTGGACAAATTATACATAGATGGACAGTTATACCGTGACAAGGACATTACCCCCTGGCTTTTTTGAACATATCACTCCAGTAATGTTACCTCATCTCTCTATTAATTTCCCTCATATCACTAAATTATGGTTTTGTTATAGCACCTAGGTCTCATACCCCCTCCTACCTTAAACTTTATGTTGGTATTTGAAGTAATTTTTGTTTGGTCATTGTTGTATTGTGTACATTTTGTCAGCTCCATGTCTAAATTGTATGTTTATCAATCCAGAATTAACATTGCATTGTTATACACACAGACACAGGTACAATTTCACACTTTTTCAAATACATACAGTAACATTTATGTATATGCAGTTAAAAACAGACTTGTATATCAATATACATTGCTATTATTTACCTACTTATTTTGTAATTCTTTAAAAATATGTCAGTCAAATTTCTATCCTGGAATGTCCGTGGACTCGGCTCCCAGGCAAAGAGGATCAAAGTTTTTAATCATTAGTAAATTACAAGCAGACATATGCATTCTGCAAGAAACTCACTTATCAGAACTTGATCAAAACAAAATCAAATCATCACAATATCATTCATATTCTGCCCACTACAACACAAAACAGAGAGGAGTGTGTATCCTAATAAATAAAAAAAATATCATTTGTTCATAACACCACCATTACAGACCCAGAGGGACATTTTGTCATAATTAACATTACAATTAACAATTACTCACTTACAATAGGAAACTTATATGGCCCAAATACAGATGACCCATCTTTTTTTCAGATTTTTTTCCCCTCCATTTCTAAATCTTTTCTAATTAATAATAGCAGGTTAACCTGAAGGTGTTTTCAACACAGTTTTAGACCCAACTACAGACAGATCAAATAATATTACGCATCTGGAAATCTGCAGACACTATAAAAGTTCATGAGTGACATGGGTCTTGGCGCCTCCAACATCCGGACATTAAAGCATTCTCATTTTATTCACCAGTTCATCATTCGTACTCCCGCATTGACTATTTTCTCACTAGTAATTCTATTCTATCCAATATTTCTGAATCAAAGATCCACCCAATAATCATTAGTGATCACGCTCCTGTAACATTAAAACTGAATATAACCACAAGACATAACCCCATTTCCAGATGGCGATTCAACACTTCTTTAAGATCAGGATTTTGACAGTTATTTTAAAAGAGAGTGGGCATTCTTTCTAGAGATAAATGACTCCCCTGAAACATCCCCATCTCTTCTGTGGGAAACAGGAAAGGCAGTATTAAGAGGAAAAATAATTTCATATTCCGTTTACAAAAAAAAGAAAGAGAAAGAACATCAAGCTGAACTGGAACAGAAAATTAAAGATCTAGAAGACATTAACATAAATAATCCAACAGAAGAAACACAAGATTTGCTAAGAAAATATAAATCACAAATAAATAAATTAATTAATGCACACACCCAATTCCTTATTCACAGATTACGACAAGAACACTTCCATCATGGGAATAAATCTGGTAAATATCTGGCTAATCAAATCAAACACAATAAAGAAAAAACAACAATATCAGTCATTAAGGACTCAGCAGGGAAACCCACCAACTCACCAGAAGAAATAAATCAGAGCTTTCGAAAATATTACAGTAATTTATATTCCCCTGAAAAAACCCATCCCAGGATGACTTTCACTCATTTCTTAGCAATATCAACTTACCTCAACTAAATGAACAGCAAATAAATAGTCTTGAATCCCCTTTATCACACTTAGAAATTTCTAATGCTCTTAAACTCATGCCTAATAATAAATCCCCAGGACCTGATGGGTTCCCTGCTGAGTTCTACAAATACTTTTGGTCAATTTTATCACCACTTTTCATCCGGTTGATTAACGAATCAAAACAAAATTCAAAGCTTCCAGATACCATGAACACAGCCACAATTGCACTTCTCCTCAAACCCAATAAAGACCCAACATTACCGTCAAGCGATCGTCCAATCTCACTAATTAACGTAGACACTAAAATAATTGCTAAAGCACTTTCACATAGAATAGAAAAAATCATGCCATCCATAATCCATCCAGATCAAAACGGTTTTATTAAAGGTAGACAATCATAAAACAATACACGCAGACTCATAAACCTAATACACCACTCATTAATAAACAAAAACAAATCTATCATAGTCACCCTCGACGCTGAAAAAGCCTTCGATAAAGTAAACTGGAAATTCCTGTTTTCCACGTTAGAGAGGTTTGGTTTTGGGGAGTCATTTATTAATTGGATAAAAATTCTCTACACTTCACCCTCAGCTACTGTCATTACTAACGGACTAACATCACGCAGCTTCACTCTACACCGGGGAACTAGACAAGGATGCCCACTCTCTCCTTCTTTATTCACCATATTCATTGAACCACTTGCAGCAGCTATCCGTCAAAACAATTATATTAAAGGAATTCAAACATGAAACATACACCATAAAATAAGTCTTTATGCTGATGACATATTATTATACTCACAAAATCCCCAAACATCATTACAGGAAACAATAAAACTTATTGATACCTTTTCAAATATTTCTGAATATTCAATCAACTGTGTGTGACATCCCAAACATCACAAATCACAACTATATTACATATTTGGGTATCAATGTTTCCGCCAGGCTGTCAGAGTTGTTTGCACTTAACTATACTCCGATACTTAAAAAAGTAGATGACGACCTGCAACGCTGGATGAACTTACCTTTATCCATCATGGGCAGAATATCAGTTACCAAAATGTCCATACTCCCAAAAATAAACTATTTATTTTCAATGATTCCAACACAACCCACACATACCTGGTTCAAATCTCTAGACTCAATTATAACACAATTCTACTGGAAAAACAACCCCCCAATAATTAAATTGACAACCCTACAAAAACCAACCACAAGGAGGATTAGAAGCACCACATTTTCTGGCAAATCAGCTTCAAAACATACACAAATGGATTAAACCTAACTCATCAGAATACACATGGCAAGACACTGAACAATCAATATGCAAAGACATTAACATTTCAGAATTACCCTTTCACAGTCAATCAATCAAGAAACATCACTGTTTTAAAATGCCGACAATAGAAGCAACTCTGACAGCCTGGTGGAAATTCCATCAGGTCACAAATTAAATACTCCCCAATCTGGAATAACCCTGATTTCCTAGCTAACAACCAGCCACTTTAGTTTCGCACATGGGCCGCCAAGGGAATCACACAACTTCAGCATATCTTTAAAAATAATAACCTGGCACCATTTTCCCAAATAGCCCAGACATACAGCATTGGGAGTAATTGCTTTTTGGAATATTTACAAATCAAATCATCAATTAAATCAAAATTACCTAACCAATCAATCAATCTAGACCTTCCACCTCAAATCTCAGAGTTTATCAATATATCTTCCTTCAAAAAATTGCTCTCCCAAATATACAAAATGATATCAAAATCAGACAACGCATTAGTTCTACCAACCGCTAAATGGTAAACAGACTTATGTATTACTCCTAATGCTGCATTCTGGACCCAAATTTGCAAAAACACATTTTCCATGACTAAAAATGCTAACTTACAACTTATACAGTACAAAGTGCTTCACAGATCACATTTACCTGGCCAGAAATTATTTAAAATGGGTTTCACATCAGAAATATGTTCGCATTGCACACAAAACACCCCAGACACTTATCTTCACGTCTTATGGCATTGCACTTCAATTAAATCATTTTGGGAAAAGGTTACTGACTCACTCTCCAACTTAATGGATTGTCACATCCCACTGTGTCCTTCCCTCTGCATATTAGGTGACATATCCACAATCAATATAAATAATACAAATAGTCAGTTACTGCTGGTGGCTCTAACTATCGCCAAGAAAACTATCCTCATGAACTGTAAATCAAGAAATACCATTCACATCGTACACTGGAAAAACTTATTAACAGAATACATCTTCATTGAAGATCCTCTTTGCCTGAAACCATTCCCTACCAACACCTTCATCAGTATATAAACAAGAGGGGAGGGGGGAGAGGGGGTCAGGTAGAGGTATTAGAGAAAAAATATATATTAAATCTAATTTAAAATAAATAAATCAATTGGAGAAAATAAAAACTAGTATAAATTTTATTAATACCTTCCCACATTATAATTCGGTCTTTATATACTTCTTTGCTTTCCCTTTCATTCTATTCGTTCCTCTTTTCTGTCTCTTTCTTTTTATTATTATTATTTATTATTATGCATATTATTATTATTATTATTATCATTAAATATTTTTATACCAGTTCAACAACAGATAAAAGGAAAAAAAAAACATACTAGAAAAAGTCATTTCTGCTCAACTAAGGTTCTTCCTACAGAGAAACAATAGTTGTGAGAAATTACAATCTGTATTTTGAGCATTTTTATAGCACAGAAACAGCACTAAGAGTTACAAATGACCTGCTCCTATCCTCCAATTGTCAGTGCATTTCTCTCTTAGTGTTATTGGACCTAAGTGCTGCATTTTAACTATCGATCATAATATTCTCCTTGATAGGCTTAAAAAAATTATGCTGGTATTACAGGAGCTGCATTAGTCTGGTTCTGTCAGGAAACAGAACGAACACAAGTGCAGGTCTCTTTCAGAATTTATTAGTGACAAAAAATGACCCAATAGGGCTTAAGCACAGGGAGAAAAAATCTAATCAAAAATACAAAATCAAAAGTTCAACAAAAACTGCTCTGAAGAGGATAGAATTCTAACTAGGATCTTTAAAGGGACTCGGGTAAATAAAATTAACAAAATTAAACAAAAACAGACTTCAAGATAGCTCAGAAGAAAGAGCTCAAAAAACTGTCAACATAAACCGCTCCGTAGAGGGGAAAAAATGTCTCTCAGGGTGTAGTTTCAAGTTCACTCGGCAGGGGGTGATACAGCGGTATACTAGATCCGGCGGGCGGCAGAGCCGAGAGGGAGAAGAAGAGTGGAACAGGTGACCGGAGGGAATATTGATGCCGGGGATCGGAGACAATCGGCCAACCACGGTGAATAAACAAAACGGAATCAGGTCCTGCAGATGACAGAGAGGGGTCAAAAACGAAGAAAGAAAGAAATAAAAGGTATAACCAACCAGAAGACGGACTCGAGACAACAGGAACTGACTGGACTGGACTAGAGAAACAGAGCACGCTGACCACAACCAAACGACAACGATCTGACAAATGACAACACGAGGAGAGCGAACTAAAAAGAGGGAAAATTACGGGAAGACAGGTGAGTGAAATTGGTTTAATTGGATAGTAGGGATGAGTGGGAAGATGGGTGGAGACGTGTCAAAGCAAGCATGTAATGAGAGAGCGATCAAAACACCACACGTGCAGAAATACATGTAAACAAGTGCAAAACACAAACAAACCCAGGTGATCAGACAGAGGACCTGACAGGTTCAGATCGAATCTATCTAAATGTTATCAATTTGTATCAGTTAATGATGAGTCATCATACCGATCAAAAGTACACTGTGGGGTACCACAAGGCTCAGTTCTAGGTTCCTTTTTACACTATTGTAATAAAGGTCACGGCCCCTTTGGCCGCCGGGAAGAAGGAGGCGGAGAACCGACGCAGTTTTAAAATATTTATTAATAACAGTGACGGAGACTGCCGTCTAAACCAAAACAAACGGACGGCAGCTCCTCACGGAGACTGCCGTCAAACTGAAAGCAAAAGTAAAATATGTCCAGGCCCGGTCCTCTCTAGGCTTCCTCTGCCATCGGTCCTCCTTTTATCTTCCAGAGCTCCTTCCGTGGGATCCGAGGCTGGTGCGCACCGCAGGTGTATCCACCTACGCGGTGGCCTCACTCCGTTCCCACAGCTCTCGGCCACGCCCCCTCGCCACAACTATATATGCTACAGCTAGGCAATGTCATTAAAAAATTTGCGTCCACTGTTATGCTGATGATACACAACTCTATATCTCCTCTCAACCTGATAATTAGTACAAATTCATGAAATTAACAGATTGTGTAGCTGATATTAAACATCGGATGACTAAAAACTTCTTACTAAATTCAGATAAAAACTGAGGTTGTGCTTATTGGATCCAAAAACTTTACAAGAATAAATCTAGAACACTATCTAACCCTTGATGGATTCTCAGTTCAGTCCTTGTCTTCAGTTGATAGCAACATGTCTTTTGAAGGCTAGATTTCAAGCATCTGTAAAACTAAATTTTTTCATCTTAAAGATGTTGCCAAACTTCAACATGTGCTATCTACAGTATGACCAATGCATCACTAGACGGTTGCACTGTCGGCCTAATTAACAAACTTCATAAATGCAGAAAATGAGGAAGTTTGCTCTGAGGTTAACAGGAGGAGAATGTCGGTTCACAGCCGTTTGTGGCTACAGAGGTGTGGCTCAATCAAGATCAGAGGGGCTGGTGGTGTTAATAACTAGTTCACTTCCTGAATGAACATTTGCTGATAATTGAGGAATTCATTTTCAAATTCTTTCTTATTTTAGTCAAAAACAGGGAGGGTTTTTCCCCATATAGCGACTTCTATGGTGCTTTGAATAGCATTTTTATATTTACATTTAGCAGAAGTTTTTGTCCAAAGAAGGAAACCAGAAGTTTCAGCGCAGCTACAATTGCTCTAAATCCCAATTTTAAGATGAGGATTAAGTAACAACTAGCGACACAATCTGACTTTTTTTTATATAAGAAACAGACATTTCTATACTATTAACCACAACACTTGCATGTCAAAGCTACTGCAAGACCAGCTTCTGTGGAAAAGTGCATATAGTTTTTTAGGGAAATTTGACTTGACTGTAATGTTCATCATGTTCATGCTGGTTCCTCTTCATCATTCAATACACACTTAACCAAACACAAGCTCTTATCAGCCACATACATACAATCAGAATTAAGATAAATGATAAAAACCATTGATACAAGATTTTGGCAAAATCTAACTCATGAGTGTACATCAACAGTATCTACAATCACATCATGTAGACTTGATTGGCACTCCATACATCAATAATAACAAAAAAATTATTGCGACTCACCAACCAGACGCCACAAACACAAACAGAAGCAGAATCTGTGAAACATCTTCAACAACGCTTTCAGTCCACTGATATGAAGAGACAAACTCCTCAAAATGGCTTCAGTGATGAACTGACAGATGCTCTGGTGTGAGGCTGCTCTGTATAAAGTGATCTGAAACTCTACAGTCAGCTAAAATAACATCCTTCAGTGTTAATGTATTTAGTGTTAATGTCATCTAGCTCTTTTGTGGCCGATTATCACAACCATTTTGCAAACGTTTCTAAGAAGTGACTGAATTTAATTTTCTTTTTCTTCGAATACTGTAAACCAAATTTACACATGCTTACTTCTTGGTAAAACGTTGTTTGGATGCTCTTATGGACTGTCTTTTTCAAAGCTATATATGTTGAATTATTAGCCCCCCTGCTTAACAGAAAGTAAATTTCTAAACATAATAGTTTTAATAACTCATTTCTAAAAACTTTCGTTAATATTTGCCATGATGACAGAACATAATATTTTACTAGGTATTTTTTCAAGACACTAGTATTCAGCTTAACATGACATTTAAGGGCTTAACTAGGTTCATTTGGTTAACTTGGGTCAAGTTAGGGTAATTAGGCAATTCATTGTATAATGATGGTTTGTTCTGTAGACAATCAAAAATATAAACAGTTAGGTCCATAAATATTGAGACATCAAGGCAATTCTAACATTTTTGGCTCTATACACCAACACAATGGATTTGAACTGTGAGGGTATTCAAATCAGGTGAACACTGTAGGAATTACAGCAGTTTGCATATGTGCCTCTCACTTGTTGAGGGACCAAAGGTAATTGGACAATTGACTTCTCAGCTGTTCCATGGTGTGTGTTATTCCCTCATTATCCCAATTACAATGAGCAGATAAAAGGTCCAGAGTTCATTTCAAGTGTGCTACTTGCATTTGGAATCTGCTAAGATGAGGTTCTGAGACCTGAGAGCTGTCACCATCAGTCAAGCAAGTCATCATTAGGCTAAAAAAAAACAGAAACCCATCGTCAAAAACATCAGGCGTGGCCAACACAACTGGTTGGAACATTCTTTAAAAAAGGGAGCGCACCAGTGAGCTCAGCAAGATCAAAAGATCCGGAAGACCATGAAAACAACTGTGGTGGATGACAGAAGATTTCTTTCCCTGGTGAAGAAAACACCCTTCACAACAGATGGCCAGATCAAGAGCACTCTCTAGGACAACAATTTAGAGAAAACTTCACTGGAGTAAATACTGAAGATGTAAAACATTGGTGAGCCTCAAAAACAGGAAGGCCAGATTAGAGTTTTAAAAAAACCTTCACAGTTCTAAAAACAACATCCTATGGACAGATAAGATCAACAGTGAAGGGATGAGAAGAGTATGGAAAAGGAAAGGAACTGCTTATGATCATAAGCAGTGAAGTAAGGTGGTGGTAGTGTCATGGCATGGGCATGTTCAATTCAGCTTTATTTGTATAGCGCTTTTACAATGTAGATTGTGTCAAAGCAGCTTCACATAAATGGTCATAGTAACTGGAACAGTGTGGTTCAGTAACTGGAACAGTGTGGTTCAGGTTTTAGTGTTTAAGTTCAGCTCAGTTCAGTTTAGCTCAGTTCAGTGTGATTTAATCATTACTGAGAGTTCAAACACTGAAGAGCCAATTCATCAATGCGTAGCTCTACCAATCCTGAACCATGCGAGGCAGTGGCGACAGCGGAGAGGGAAAAAAAACTTCACCTGATGGGAGTGAAGAAAAAAAACCTTGAGGGAACCAGACTCAGTTGGGCACGACCATTTTAATTTCTCCGCTGGCCAAAAGTCTTGTGCAGAACTTCATTCGCCATGGTTTAGGCTGGAAGATGGCCTCAGCGAAGACTCGTCTGTCCCTGGAGCGTCGCTGGAATCAGACTCATGTTCTCCACTCCCCACGACCATCAGCGCAGCAGCAGCTCAGGATATGGCCTGGTCCCGGATATGGAATCCTTGGGATCATCACGTCGCTGGTCTTGGATCCAATCAGTGACTCCGCATAATCTGAGGACCTCGGGATGAGTATCCCCAGGTGAAAATAGAGAATAAAGAAAATAATAGAGAATAAAGAAAATAATAGAGAATAAAGAAAATATGTACGGCTGGAACTGGTTCTCTTGTATTTATTGACGATGTGTTTGCTTACAAAAGCAGTAGGATGAATACTAAAGTGCTTCTGGCTATATTATCTGCGAATACTCAGCCAAATGCTTCAGAACTCATTGGACGGTGCTTCACACTGCAGATGGAGAATGACCCAAAGCATACTGCAAAAGCAACCAAAGAGTTTTTGAAGGGAAAGAAGTGGAATGTTATACAATGGCCAAGTCAATCACCTGACTTGAATCCAATTGAGCATGCATTTCACTTGCTGAAGACAAAACTGAAGGGAAAATGCCTCAAGAAAAAGCAGGAACTAAAGACGGTTGCTGTAGAGGCTTGGCAAAGCACCACCAGGAGTGAAACTCAGCGTCTGGTTTTGTCTTTGCGTTCCTGAATTCAGGCTGTAACTGACTGCAAAGGATTTACAACCAAGAATTAAAAAGTGAACGTTTGATATATGATTATTCTGTCCTATTAATTTTGGTCCCTTAACAAGTGGGAGGCACATATGCAAACTGCTGTAATTCCTACAGTGTTCACCTAATCTGGATGGAAATACCCTCAAATTAAAGCTGACAGTCTGCAGTTGAACACATCTCGCTTGTTTCATTGTGTTGTTTCATCTATTGTGTTGCTGTACAGAGCAAAAAATGTTAGAATTGTGTCGATGTCCCATTAATGATAGGACTTACTGTATATATTTCCTATGAGGACTAATAATACTGACCTTAAAATGTTTTTTTGAAAAATATAAAAGTTATGCTCCATACAAACTGCACAAGTCACAATGAACGTGTTACATTTATGGCCCATTTCCACTGAGCAGTAAGGTTCTGTACAGCACAGTACTCGTTTTTTGACTCTTTCCACTGTCAAAGGTGCTAAAATAGCTCTTTACAAAGTAGTATGTTGACTTTTAAGGTCACCATTTGGCAGTGGAGACACAAGCCTGATAAAGGTAGACCTCAACACTCAGTGGAAACAAGACACAAATAATACACTAGACCTCAAAACAAATGTTGTGTGAATGTTGCTCTGATGAGCTGTTTTACTCCTTCAGAGGGCGCTCGACATGATGAAATAAAACATGACGAGACTCTTGAACTGAAAAGAGAGAAAACTTTATTGATAAACACACTCAAATACATCTGACAAATGCACAGTAGAGTAAGATCTGTCTAATTTCAGATAAACATAAACAAAGTATTTTATATTGCATCTGCACAATTATAAAGCTACAAAACAGGAACATTCCCTTGTATATATAATGTAATACAAAAAGCCTGTTGTACTGAGCTAAATGAAAGCAAAGCTTTGTATTTTAAGTCTGCTGCTGTATTTATGTCAAACCCTCACATGAGCTGCATCAGAACCATCAGGTTCATCTAAAATCTTCAAAATAAATGAAGCTGAAATGACTGAAAGCAGTTCTCTGACATCATCATTCAGGTTTGTGATGCGTGAATATGTGCTTGATCTTGTTCAGCTCTTCTGGATCTGATGTCATAAAGCACAATAATGCCAATAGCCACGCCCACCAGAGCAGAGAGGACCAATCGGATCGCAGCTTCAGTAGGACCACAGCAGTGAACAGAGCCTGAGGAACAAACACATCAAACTGAGCTCAGATCAGTCAATAAAGCTTCATATCAGCACTGCCATCCACTAATATCAGCTCTGCTGTACCTGAACATGTGGGACAGAGTTGACTGATGTCCAGATGTTGAGTCTGGTTGCTGATGGTGTTGTTGATCACACAGCTGTAGGTGTTGTTGTCCTGATATTCCACCTCCAGAGGTAGAGAGAGACTGATGCTGAGATCAGACACACTGATGCTGGACAATAAACTGTTTCCTTTGTACCAGGAGAGACTCACAGCGCTCACATTCACCACTGAACACAGCACTGAACAATTATACTGCACTGATGAGAAACACTGAGAAGAATTTCTGATGAGGACAGGAACAGGCAGAGGAGCTGAAAACGCCAGAGAATAAAGAGACTGAAGTAGACAAGATATAGGTGCTGGTCATATAATTATAATATCTTTGAAAAGTTGATTTCACTAATTCCACTTAAGAAGGGAATCTTGAGTAATGTAAACATTCAATCCACGCAGACTGATATATTTCAAGTGCTAATTTCTTTTAATAATTAACATCATAAAGATGAAAAGAAATTAGCACTTGAAATATATCAGTCTGCGTGGATTGAATGTTTACATTACTCAAGTTTCCCTTCTTAAGTGGAATTAGTGAAATAAATCAAGATTTTATAAGTATATGACCAGCATCTGTGTATATATTGGACATATTTCCTAATGACATGGGTGAAAATCCTAGTGGCCTAAAGCTTTTGCACAGTACTGTACATCAAGTTTCAATGCTGATTTGGCCAGCGTGTCTGCCACCTCATTCCCCGCAACTGAATCATACACAATATACTGCTCATCTATCACTGGTCTTATTTTACAGTACACTCTTTTCTGTCATTTTCTTCATTTGTGATGCAAAATATTGATCCATACTTACTGACCACCTTCAAATTAAATAAATATTTATGTTCTGATCTCAAGTCAAAGTAAAATAAAGAGTACACCACAATCAGAGGCCACTTTTTATGACGTCATCATGTGTAGACTTCTTTCAAATTATTATAAAATCTAAATCTATCATCAACCCTAGATACAAATTTATTATCATAAACAAATAACAAAATAGAGCATTTTATATTAAAGATAAATGTATCATAAATACTGGCCATCCCTGCAAGTAGATATGTTTCTATGATGGAGTAACACACCAACATTAAACTCACCAACAGTGAGAAAGAAGTGAATTTTTCCCACATTGCTCCATCGTTCATAAACTCCTGAATGTTCAGTTCTGATGTCTGTGATTGTCAGAGATCCAGTTTTATTGTCCAGTTCCAGTCTGTCTCTGAATCTCTTATCAAGATTATCAACAAATACAGAGACTCTGCCAAAAAATTCTAGGAATTTAGCAATTAAATTTTGTTCTTTTCGAAACATCCAAAAAATCATATTTCCAGTGAAACCAGAACTCAGAGTGACTGAATCTCCCTCCTTCACTGATATTTCATCTTTAACACACAAAGAGAAGAAACAGAAACAGGGTTTGAGTCAGATTAAGATAATTGAAAAGCTTTATGTTGTTCCTGAAAGTTAATTTTGTACACAGCTTGTACACAACAAATCTTGTACACAGCTGATCTCGCAACTCAATCTACAATTAGAGGGATACAAAGTTAGCTTTAGCTCTACTATAATAGATCTGGGTGTTGTAAGAATTGAAATATTACAAATATTTTTGATGTCTTTGACAATTCAAAACATGAGCTGAAAACAGAGACTGGTGACTTCACAACCCAGCAGGGGGGAATGCGGGAAAAACCAGTTCCTGCTGCATTTGCATCTGAGTATGCTGAAACTCGGCTTCATCCACCCCATCTCACGCATATGGTCATTTCAATGTTTGAATGTTCTAGATTAACCAAACTGACTTTAACTATTATGTTTGATATCATTTGAAATGTCTCAGTGCAATTTGTAAAATGG
Organism: Danio rerio; assembly: GCF_049306965.1. Classification (NCBI taxonomy): domain Eukaryota; kingdom Metazoa; phylum Chordata; class Actinopteri; order Cypriniformes; family Danionidae; genus Danio; species Danio rerio. The sequence goes on from NC_133197.1 coordinate 5,046,878, forward strand.
TCTCATTCTCTCAGAAATAGACATAATCAGAACAATAAATATATAACTTCAGGCATCTTTTGAACCACTGTGAAGGGTGTGACTTTCCACAGGCAACACTAAGTGTGAATTCCTTTTGTTATTCACACCCCCTTCCTTGAGGGAATTCTTGGATTATTTAAGGTAAGGTTTGAGTAAGGCCCAGCGCAATTCTGCCTAACCAGATCAGCCCATAACATGGCTTGCTCCATGTTATGTATATTTTTGAAGTCAGGAATGCATCTTTTTCATCTTGGATTTGTCTTTGATAATTTGATGTTTTGTATTGATCGTTTATGAATTGACTGATTGAATTGGCATAATACATTTACCTGACTAATAAATTATGTTTTGAATTATTCAAACCTTGTGTTGTTATCACTGATAAATGTTGTTGTCCATAGCACTACAAGCCACTGTACAGGTAACGGATTAAAACATGTTAGACGGAGCAGCGTGGCACGCTATACAATGTTGTTAGAGATCCGACTAACAAATTGGCATTATTTCAAGTATACTTGGACTGTAAAAGGCCAACTATTTAGAACAACAAAATATTGTTAGAACTACTTTAAATGTGTATATTTAGGCCTTCATCTACAAACTTATAATCCTGTGCGATTATTATTAAAATACTTTGTCTTGATTAAGTAGATAACAGATCTATGGGGACCACATAAAAATCTCCTAAATTGAGTAAGTAGGGTTCTGCCTTTTTAGGAGAGTGGTTAATCGCCTCTGTTTAATGACCAAGACTGACAAGCTTGTATTAAGAGATTGTATACCCGGCCGGTGCAAGACTCGAGATGCTAAAGGAATCTGAGTAAATGAGAATAAGGTATAATAACAAATCAAAAGAATATTCAATCATAATCTAAAATAATGTGAAAGGAAACAAAATAATCTTCTCAATGTTTTATAATTGGAGTCAGATAAAACGAGGATAAATATATTAATATTCTAATAAACCACCTCATACTAAAATTTGAGTCAAATATGAGCTAAGTTTAATATAAATCAACATTGTGCACTGGAAAGACCGAACATGCAGTGAACCTTCATCCACCATTGGATACCGTCATTTTACCAACTGGCTGGACCCTACAGAGTCATATTAGACAGCAATCTAACTTTTGAAAACCATATATCCCATGTCACAAAAACTGCCTTCTTTCATCTGAGAAATATCACTAAATTACGAGGTAAGCTGTTCAACTCAGATGCAGAAAAGCTAGTCCATGCTTTTATGACTTCTAGGCTGGATTACTGTAATGCTCTGTTTGATGGCTGCCCAGCATCCTCTATTAACAAACTTCAATTAGTACAAAATGCAGCAGCCAGAGTTCTGACCAGGTCTAGAAAATATGATCATATCACCCCAATTTTATCCTCCTTACACTGGCTGCCTGTTAAGTTTCATATTGAATTTATAATATTGCTTCTTACCTATAAAGCTCTAAATAATCTAGCTCCTGTTTATCTAACCAACCTTCTGTCTCACTACAATCCAACTCGCTCTTTAAGATCTTAAAACTCAGGGCTTCTGAGAATAGCAAAATCGAGTAAAGGAGGTCGAGCCTTCTCTTTCATGGCTCCTACACTCTGGAATAGCCTTCCTGATAACGTCCGAGGCTCAAACACACTCTCCCAGTTCAAAACTAGATTAAAGACCTATCTGTTTAGTAAAGCATACACTCAATGCATCACCTAGCAGGTTCCACACAGGCTTCTGCATCTTGTTTATATACACTATGAACAGCAGCTACGCTAATTATTTTCTTTATCCTCTATTTTCACCTGGGGATACTCATCCCGAGGTCCTCAGATTATGCAGAGTCACTGATTGGATCCAAGACCAGCGACGAGATGATCCCGAGGTTTCCATATCCGGGACCAGGCCATATCCTGAGCTGCTGCTGGTCATGGGGAGTGGAGAACATGAGTCTGATTCCAGCGACGCTCCAGGGACAGACAAGTCTTCGCTGAGGCCAGCTTCCAGCCTCCATCGTGGTGACTGAAGCTCTGCACAAGACTTTTGGCCAGCGAAGAAATTAAAATGGTCGTGCCCAACTAAATCTGGTTCTCTCATGGTTTTTTTCTTCACTCCTATCAGGTGAAGTTTTTTTCCCTCCCCGCTGTCGCCACTGGCTCGCATGGTTCAGGATTGGTAGAGCTACGCATCGATGAATTTGCTCTTCAGTGTTTGAACTCTCAGTAATGACTTTAAACCACACTGAACTGAGCTAAACTAAATTGAACTGAACTTAAACACTAAAAACTGAACTACACTGTTCCAGTTACCATGACCATTTATGTGAAGCTGCTTTGACACAATCTACATTGTAAAAGCGCTATACAAATAAAGCTGAATTGAATTGAATTGAATTAATTTTAGTATCATAATACAACAGAATATACACAAAATAGTAAGAGAGTGTGTGGATTAATGTTACATCTGGTGATTATAAAATACAAACCAGATGAAACACATTTGCAACTTACCACAGACAGTGAGATCGAAAGAAATATGAAGATTGTTGGTCTGTAGTTTATAATCTCCAGCATGTTCAGTTCTGGTGTCTGTGATGGTCAGAGATTCAGTTTTCTTGTCCAGTTTCAGTCTGTCTCTGAATCTCCCATCAAGAACATCATCAAATACAGAGAATCTGCTGGTCTGTTTATTGATTTCTGCTATTAAAGTGTCTCCATATCCAAACCTCCACTGAATCTGATCATCATTCCTCAGTTCAGAGACACCAGAGCTCAGAGTGACTGAATTTCCCATTTTCACAGACACTCTTTTCCTGTTACCTGTATCCACAAACACACAGAGGAGAAACAGAATCAGATCATGATTAACAGAGACGGTCATTTGATGGTTTACAAAAGTAAATTTACATTTAAAATGAAAACTAATAATATATTCAGATTAATAATTGTGTCTTTGTTCTGACTAAAAAAGAAACACGATGAAACTAATATTGAACTCACCAGGAACTGTGAGTTTAACAGTGTTGGTTTCATTGTTGGTCTGTAGTTTATAATCTCCAGCATGTTCAGTTCTGGTGTCTGTGATGGTCAGAGATCCAGTTTTCTTGTCCAGTTTCAGTCTGTCTCTGAATCTCCCATCAAGAACATCATCAAATACAGAGAATCTGTTGGTCTGTTTATTGATTTCTGCTATTAAAGTGTCTCCATCTCCAAACCTCCACTGAATCTGATCATCATTCTTCAGTTCAGAGACACCAGAGCTCAGAGTCACTGAATATTCCTCATCTTTCATTTCTATTTTATCTTCATCACCAAACACAGAAATAGAACAAATATCAACATTCACATAATAATATTTTACAATCTGAATGGTAAATTTTAAATGAATATAACACAGAATAACAGAAGAGACTCACAGCAAAGCAACATTTAATAAGAATTAATATGGATTGGTTAGAAAATATAATGGGTGAAACAAATATTCAACTGACCAGAGAACGAAAGAAAGACCATCTTATTCATCTGGTTGGTCTGTAGAATATATATTGATTGATCATCAGTTCTGGTGTTTGTGATGGTCAGAGATCCAGTTTTATTGTCCAGTTTCAGTCTGTCTCTGAATCCCCCATCAAGAACATCATCAAATACAGAGAATCTGTTCGTCTGTTTATTGATTTCTGCTATTAAAGTGTCTTCAATAACAAACCTCCACTTAATATGATTATCATTCTTCAGTTCAGTGACACCAGAGCTCAGAGTGACTGATTTTCCCTCCTGCACTTGATAAATATGAAAAGGAAATCCTCCTGTAGAACAGAGTTTGTCATATTAAAGCTAAAAATCACATGAAGTCTTCTCTAAAATACTTAATTTAAATAGGAAATTAATTTCATTTTGTTTGGCTTTGGACCTTCATATTTATTTAAATTAAAGAGCCTGTATTTTGGGTTTGTGAGAATGACTTTCCATGTAGTGTGTAACACAGCTCTAAGTGAAGTGAAATATCCAACTAAGACTTAAACCCTGAAAGTGAACAGTCGACTCATAGTGCTTTAAATGAATCGTCTTGATAATGCCACAGCGGAATGAACCGTCAACTTATCCAGCACGTTTTTTTGATGTAGCAGATGCCCTTCCAACCCATCTCTGGAAAACATCCACACACACACACACTCATTCACACTCATACACTACAGACAATTTAGCTTACCCAATTCACCAGTACTTTGGACTGTGGGGAAAACCAGAGCACCCAGAGGAAACCCACGCGAACACAGGGAGAACATGCAAACTCCACACAGAAACACCAACTGACCCAGCCGAGGCTTGAACCAGCAACCTTCTTGCTGTGAGGCAACAGCACTACCTACTGCACCACTGCGTTGCCTCTCTCTCTCTCTCTCTCTCTCTCTCTCTCTCTCTCACTCTCTCTCTCTGTATATATATATATATATATATATATATATATATATATATATATATAGTGGCAGATCTGCCAGTGTGGTTAGCATGGAAACGACTCCCTCACCGTGATCACACCTCATCACGGGCTGATCAGGGGTAGCTGCTGCTCGTTTGGATGAGAGTATTTAACAGACGCCGTCCTGACAGACGGAGAGCACGATGACAGCAGGCCACACGCGGAGTTCTCTCCTTCCACTGGGCACCCTGATCGGCACTTCACCCTGCACAATCCTTCGACCCTTGGACATATATATATATATATATTCTACCAATAAATGATATCATTAAAAAACTTAACGTTTTTCAACCTGACAAACCTTTTTATTGCTTAATTCCGATAAAACTGAGGTTGTGCTTATTGGACCCAAAAACATCTCACGCAAAAACCTAGAACACTGTCTAATCCTTGATGGATTCTAAGTTCAATCCTCATCTTCAGTCAAAATTTGATAGATTTTTGATAGCAACCTGTCATTTGAAGGCCAGACAATTTCAAGTATCTGTAAAACTGCACTTTTACACCTTAAAAATGTTGCCAAACTTCGACAAATGCCTGATAAGGAAAAGCTCAGTCATACTTTCATGACATCTCGATTAGATTATTCTAATGTGTTACTAGGGGCTTGCCCTGTTGGCCTAATTACCAAACTTCAGCTGGTTCAAAATGCAGCTGCTAGAGTGCTTTCTAGAACAAAGAAATATGATCATATTCAGGGCTTGACATTAACTTTTTTGATCACCAGCCACTGTGGCTAGTAGATTTCCAATCATTCTAACATTACTAGCCGCTTGCCATTTTTACTTTACACAATTTTGTTGTATGGAAAATATATTTTATGTGCATAAATCAGACTTTGACTTACTAAAATTACTTGATTTAGACCTTGTGTTATGTCCACATGCCTTCTCATTGATGTGATTTTTTTGTATGTGTTGTGCATGAGTATGCTTAGTATGCCTGGGCTAATAGGTTGTATCGCAGTTTAGTTTAGTATTAGTTTACTTTAGAGTTAGTTTAGTTGAGTATTAGTTTTTTTTTCACATGACTTTTCAGAGCTCAAAATTAAGGATTGACCACATTTAGACCAATCTCTGACCACACCAAAAATAATTATTTATTAGGCACAAAAAAATGACAAATTGACCTATTAACAAAAATAACTGTGAGCAAAAAGAAAGCAGGTAAAAACATACTGTGTGTAATAATGAAAGGATGATCTAGTGCACATGGTTAATGTTAGACCTGTTTATAATCTGTTAAAATAATAAATAAAATGAAAACAGTGACAGCTGCTGCTTACAAAAGGATATATATATATAATTTTTTTTACATATATATATATATATATATATATATATATATATATATATATATATATATATATATATATATATATATATATATATATATATGGGCAATTCCATGCAAATGTCAACCTTGCCATAAAAAAATAATTTTGTTTTCTCCAAAAAAGAGAAACCGTTTCTACATTTTTTGTGTTAGCAAGTATTTAACAGTACTTTAAAAATACTCGTAAATGTATCTGTCAGTATTTCAAACTATTATATTTAATTTGCCAAAATCACACAAGTGGCAATTTCACAGCTGTCACATCCATAACGGAAATGTGTCACATCCATAATGACACTTTTTCTTCATAATTGCAAAAATGTCAAATAAAATAAAATCAATCATTTTAATTCTATAGTGAGCCGACTCATACCTGTTTGATGAGCATTGTGTCTTTTTTTTTTTTTTTTTATGTGTACATGGAACTTCACCTGTGTATGGTACCTTGTTGCAATTTTAGGGTGCTTTCACACCTGTGAATCGATTCAGTTGTTCCGAAACAGAGTTTAAAATTGTTACATTGTTGCTCTTTGCTCTTGGAGCGGTTCGCTTTCACACTGCAAAGTTTCTAATCGGACTAAAAGAGCTAAAACAAGTCACGTGCGAGTAAACTCTCCTTACATTGGTCAGAGTGTCAGGGTTTATTTTGTAGCGTCCCGCTCAGCTGTCAGGAGAGGTGGTGGTTTGATGGTGATTGACAGGGTGCGCGCGCGTGACGTGTCTGAGGAGAGACGCGGTGGGGAGGGGTGAGAAGGGTGCGCGAGATGCCTATTTGAGGACTTGGAGAGAGACGCGAGATTACCGGGAGATCATCACTCGTTTGCGGGCATCCGGAGACTCGCGAAACTTCCCGCCCTACTCATAATTCTCTCTTCATGTAGCCGTAAGCCTATTACATATCCATAAAACACTGTAATATAACCGCGCTCGGATCGGATCGCATTCTCACTGCAATCGAACCGCTCCAGGGTTCGTTTCAATCGAGCCGAGACCACCTCATTTAAGCGATCTCGGAGCGATTACTTTGGCGCGGAACAGAGTGCGATTGCCCTGTTCACATATGCCAATCGAACCGCGCTAACTGGGCAAACGAGATACGTTCCGAAACAAAAGTGTAGGTGTGAAAGCACCCTTAGTTTCCCTAATGGGATAATAAAGCTGAGTCTGAGTCTGAGTGTCTTTTGGGTTGTGCAGTTTAACTGTCAGAATTTCTAAATAATCTGTTGTTGACTGTAAATACACAAACTTTTTTTGTCACATCCATAACACATGTTTATTTTCCTAATTTAAAATATAAAACATGTTTACATATTGATATTTTTCTGCTCCCAGAACTCTGTGGTGAGCTGTTTTGGAAAATATAAACAGAAGTTTCAATATAATGTCAACATATACTTTCTGTGTGAAATTATGTTTTGAGTTTTTGCTGCAAATGTCACATCCATAATGCTGGAATCGCTTATATATATATATATATATATATATATATATATATATATATATATATATTTTTTTTTTTTCTTTTTAAATCTCTAACTCTTGAAAGCGGCAGGACTGTGGGTACACGATCATCACTTTTTGTTCAGTCCGTTTCAAAGATAACCAGTCGGACCAGTTGCGTTTCCTTTAGGCACGGTTGCTTTACGCAAGTAAACAGGAGCGTGTGCGGTTTTTTAAAGTCGCGCATTACATAACCTGTGCGTGCGAGTGATCGTCCTCTCATTTAGTATTCACCTGCTTTCTTTTGCTCGCATGGACATTTATTTTTGTCTGACGTGCTGCTTCTCGATTCTAAGATCACATTTGCATGAATTTTGGGCCATCTCTATTGTCAAACCCTGCTTTTAAGAAAATTACAATTTAAAGGGTCACGAAACACCAAAGCACATTTTGTTGAGCTGTTGACAGTCGTATATGTGTCCCACACTGCTAAAAACACTATCAGGACACCTATATTTCACTAAAAAGTGTAAATTGGTTGTTTTTGCGTTATTTCAAGCAAATTCGTACTTCCGGTTTGAAACTAATTTTTGAAGCTGCGTCACGGTCATGACATAATAGTGTGTATTCCAGCGTGCAGAATGGACGCCTGTGCCAGAGTGTGTCTTATTACGTCTTACAGTGTGATGCATTAATGCATGAGTAAGGCTTGGTTCAAACCAATCAGCGTGCTCTATTGTGCAACTTCATTAATATTCATTACTGTCACAGTGTTTACACCACAGAGACGCCACTTTGTGTTGGCAAAACAAGCGTGAAGGGTTGCTTTTATAGTTTGCTGCAGTTAGGTTTTGTTTTCATTTTCTCTCTGTGAGAGCGCAGCTGGAGTCACGTGTGGATTAACAGTGTACGCGACGCTCGACAACAATAACTTACGTGTCTAAGGAGGATTATTGTTTACCTGAGAGCTGTTCTCATCTGCAAACGCTGAGATCTGGATTCGCTTGTAGTCTCCTCTTAATAAAGACGCGGCTCTAGTTGCTGGTGATTGTCCTGTCTCTACAGATTTGGTAAGTGAGCGAGCAGTGCTCTTTGTTTATTCAGTTTGTATTTTATTCGTATCAAACAAACGATTTCACCGAGTGTAAACAAGTTAGCACTAACAGTTACTACCAAACTATAACCTCGTGTTGGATTTTGTGACCGGAATAACACACGCGGATTTCTGACACTACCTGCCGTGTAATGCAGTTTCCGGGAAATGCTGAGTTTTTTTTTTCTCTCATTCACCGTGCGGTATCAAACATTGCATGAAAAATACACGCTTAGAGCAGCGCTTCGAATCAAAAATCTCGTTTGTCGGGAGGGACATTAATGAATTCCCTGAATGAAAGAACCAAACTGCAGTTAAAGTCCACCATTTAATAATTTGGCAAATAATTCGACTACAGATATCCATGTAAACACAGTCACATTGTCCGCTGTGGTTGTGTGTTTTGACTCTGAAATTCAGCGCGCCCAAATAGACACTCCCATACCAAGCCTCTTTTGTTCCTCCGACACTCCCCCCTAAACAGAGCTGGACACGCCCACTTTTCTGACTTTTTACAAAGTAGAGGTGTGAAAACACACTGCTGAAACGAGGGGGTTTCATGGCCCTTTAAAAAAAAATTATCTTTAACCAGACAAAGCGGCTAGTAGTAGTGTCCGTTTAGCCCGCCACAGCAGAAATCACATTTAGCGGGTGTTGTTAAGCCCTGATCATATTACTCCAGTTCTGTCATCATTGCATTGGCTCCCTATAAATAATATTTAAATTAAAACATTTGATTGACTACCTACATACCCTGAACGGCTTGGTTCCCCAGTATTTGAGGGAGCTCCTGGTGTATTACAGCTTGTCACGTCCACTATGCTCAATTAATTCTGGACAATTGATTATTCCCAGAATATCAAAATCAATGGTAGGCAGTAGATATTTCTCAGATCTGGCACCTAAACTCTGGAACAGCCTTCTTAGCACAGTTCAGGAGGCAGACACACTGTCTGTTTAAAACTAGATTAAAGACACATCTCTTAGCATTAACATACACATAAAACACAGAGCCAGGAACAGTTCCCAAAAGAAGTTATCATTTGAACGGCATCTACACTTATGTTAGTCTATTTTTCCTTATCCTAGGGTCTTCATAATCCTGGACCGGGCCGTATCCTCAGCAAATGCTGTGGTGGTAATGGAGATGTGGGGAGCATGAGACTGTTTACTGAAAGACCCCAATGACTGGTATCATACTCAGACCTGCAGCTTCTCCACTATAGACGTCGTGTTTGCTGGCCTCACGCATCAAGCACCTGTCAGTCAGTCAGCACGTCACCTTTAAGGGTTAAACAAATGACGCGCACACAGTAAAGTTTGCACTGTTATAATTCACGTACCTTTTAATACATTTTGGTGCGATTATTACCAGCTAATATAAAACACGACAATGTTCTGAATGGGAAGCTGTAATATTTTTGGTGTGGTGTCCGCCACGGAAAAATTAATGTAGCGGAAACCATGTAACTACCATTCGAGAGGATTTCCTGTGGTGTTAATGTTGATAATGTAAATAATCTTGAATTTAATCCTCAGTTGTAGTTGGAAGCTTTAACCTTGGATCGTGATGTTTGTTGGATACGTTTGTCTTTTTGATGTCATTTATGGTAAATGCACGCTCGAGTAGTCGATTGCTTCTGAAAATGCTGACTAGTGGTTGAAGTAATCGATATCTCGACTAGTCGACTAGTCTATGCAAGCCCTAGTGTAGAGTTTTTGAGAGTTCAGCATGGCAAATGAAAAAGACAAGAAAGAGACAAAGCGTAGGATAGATCAAAACACAGTGCATTGCCGTCAGTGTTTCAACAGACACAAATTCAGACAGACACAAAAAAAAGACGAATGCAGATATTTTTTGTTACAAAGATAGCCTAGATCAGTGGTTACTAACAGGCAAATAAAGGTCAGTGTTCACACCCAGAAGCGCCCAACACAGACCTGGACCTATAGAGATCTGTGCAGGTTGGTTACTTAAGTCCCGCTCCCACTGGGTGTTATTCTGCACACAATTACTCCTGCTATATATTTTTAAAGTGGAAATAAAGCACTCAGTCAAGTTTACATTGTTTTGTAAATTGATTTACACTTTCATGAAAATATATTAAACAAACTTGATTAATGTAACCATTTAGCAGAAAACTGCATGTTTTTGCTATAGCTTTTAGACCTAGAGTGCCGCCATCTTGAAATATCACTGTGTCTGATGTCACGGGGTTGGTTCTATTCCCTCAGCTGAACAGATACAGTGGAAGTAATGGACTGAACATGGAGACTGCAAAGCCTAATGTAACTCAATGTGTAACTTTGTGGAGCTAGTGCAAATACAAGCATCAGATGTGTCTAATATAAAAATATTTGTATTTATTAGATTTTTCTTTTTCTCCCTTTTAATTACCGATCATTTGATGCACTTTGGTTCACTGTCTGTATTAATCTGCCTGACTGCCTATATACATATACAGTGGGGGAAGTAAGTAAAGCGCTAGTTTAACACGTCAATATATTTCTCAGAAAACATCTTTCTAAAGGTGCACATGAAGAAAGGAAAGAGTAGAAAGGCAGTGAAAGCTTAGAAAGCAGCTAAAATCTCTCAGTAGTTCTTCAGCAACCCTCGGACGGTCCATAGTGTAAATGAACATCAGCTGATTCAGTCCAACATCTACATTAGCAGGAGGATTAAGATAAAACCAGGGTGGACATTTAAGCAAGACAATGACCCAAAACACAGCCGAGGAGACTCTCAAATGTTTTCAAAGAAAGAAAATCAAGCTGTACAATGGTCCAGCCAATAACCTGACCTGAATTCAATACAAAAAAACTCAAAATGGAAGGGAACATCAGGAAATAAAAAAAGAGACTTATTGTTTTTATATCACCCCAATATGACCTACATACCTAAACACAGTTCTATCCAATTTTCATCATATGTGCCCTTTAAAAATAGTCAGGCAGGCAAAGGTCAAAACAGGTGCAAGCAGGAGCATACAGGTAATCCAGAGAGGTGTTGATATAAACAGATGAATGGTCAGGACCGGCAGCAGAACAACATAAACAATAAACAAAGCAAGGATCAATAACACGGCTAGACAAGGCAAGAATAAGGCCACGGTCACACTAGAATAATTAAATAAGATAATTAGACATTTAAAAAAGCGAGCTAGTGGTCCATTGTTACATTCCATGGTGTTTTGAATGTATTATTGTGTTTGGTTTCTCTTTCTCTCTTTCTCTCTCTCTCTCTCCCTCTCCGTTCCTGCAACCTGTTTCTCAGCTAGGTGTGGAGGAGAGGAAGTTGATTGATTGCACCTGCTACTTAAAAGCCTGCCAGTTGCAAGCCACATTGAAGCTTGCTTTCAGAGTGTGGTCTCTCTCCTGCCTGGTTGTTTGATTGAGAAAGATTATTGGTGATTATTTAACTTGTTGAAGTTAAAATCTGTTGTAAAAGCTTTTTAAGCCACTTGAACTCTGCTTTTGAAAACTAACTTTGTGTTTGGAAGCCGTAGGGAGGTGGGTGCCGTTTTATTTCTAAAACCCTTTTTCTCTTGTTTATGTTTAGTTAGGGAGTTAGAGTACGTTTCTGTTGTTGATTTAATTTTACTTTGTCAGTTTAGACAGTTTTACTCCCTAACTAGCTAGAGTGTACTTTTGTTTGTTGTTTTGGTCTTTCCCCTGAAGTCTATTTTTGCTTTCCAGTTTGACTCTTGTACATTTGTTAATAAATTATTTAACTTGAATTTGGTGTGTCCAACCAACATTTTAAAAACTTTTCACTGTTACTCCCACTCCTAGACATTTAACATCAGGGACATAACACCATGTTTTAAATTCCAGTGCAGAGATGTCATGTTTTGGCAACAGGACTGAATGGCAACGTAAACATTTATATATCAATGAAAGGATCTTGATAGGATGGACATCTGATCTGCACAATAATAACACGACAGGATAAAGTGTGCTAAGAAGTGATCTGAAAGACCTTTACAGTCCTGTAAGTGTTAAAGAATAATTGAAGATTATAAGTAAAATAACGTCATGGTTTATGTTTGTTCTTTGTGAATTTGTGCAGATCATGAAGATGAACATTTCTGCTCTGCTCAATGAAAAAATGCTTAAAAATGAAAATAAATAAAGAAGGAAAGAAAATCCAATCGGTTCACTCCGAGCAGAATTGATATTTTTTCGGTTCTGTTCTTGCGTTCCTTAAAGAGCCCATATTTTTTAAAATTCCCCTCCATGTAGTGTGTAACACAGCTCTAAGTGAAGTGAAATATCCAGCTAAGGCTTAAATCTGTAAGAGTACAGTGTTTAAAACGGTTGATTCATCAATAAAAGAGTCGACTCATAGTGCTTCAAACGAGTCGCCTTGATAACGAGTCATAAGGTGTTTCGCCATGACGTACGAACGAAACCAAGTTATTCACATGCACGCGCAAACCCGGGAGATTTGAAACCTGCGGCCCCGCCCTCTGACACAGATACCCACACACACACACACACACACACACACACAAACATGCCGGTCGATTGTTAAAGGAAGGATCAGTAAAAAGTAGTGATAGACATGTCAGGACATGGATCGGTTTCTTCCTCCATTTCTCAAGTGTAAGTACGTGTGATTAAAGTTGTTGCCTTGTTTACTCTAGCTTGCAAATGTATTTAATTTAATTCAATTCATATTTAACTGCGATTTGTTACTTGTGACCGCGTGTACTGTATCAGGTTAACTCGCTATATTCTCATATCGAGTGCAAAGCCACGTTAAAAACGCGACGCGTGCGGCTTTGTTTACATTCAGTAGAGGAGGGTAGTGTGTGTGTGTGTGTGCCTTGTCGTCCAGAGGTGTGTGTTTGTGTGTGCGTGTGTGCGCGAGGACGAGGGCAATATGTCGATGTGTGTCTGTGAAAAGAGCAGTGTGACAAGCTAGGAGATCTCTTTGACAGTTCTTGGAGTTTTTGCCTAATAAAATAGTGTCGTCTGTATTTACATTGACCCACTGGCAGCTAAAATCCACGCCTCACACTATGAAGCGTGTATGAACTGTGATTACTTTTATATTGCTGATTAGCTATTGGGCATTTCACTGTCTCTCGCTGAAAGCAGTCGACCAATCGCAACAGACTGTCATCGGTCCAATCAGCGCAGATTAGCTTCGCGCTAAGGAGGGGTTTGGAAACAAATGAATCACTGGACGATTCATATGGGAGGCGCTGGGATAATTAGGTAAAAATAAATGCAGATTTTAAGCCCATGCAAGTGTTTTTTGACCTTGCATGCAAATTAGACTGTTGTTGGAGACCCTAACAACAAAAATATGACCCTATTTCATGTATTATATGGGGTCAACTGTATGTATATATATATATATATATATATATATATATATATATATATATATATATATACAGTTGACGTCAGAATTATTAGCCTCGTTTAATTTTTTTGCCAATTTCTGTTTTAACTAGGCAGGTTAGGGTAATTAGGCAAGTTATTGTATAACAATGGTTTGTTCTGTAGACTATCGAAAAAAAAAAAACTAGCTTAAAGGGACTAAAAATTTTGTCCTTAAAATGGTTTTCAAAAAATTTTAAACTGCTTTTATTCTAGCTGAAATAAAACAAATACGACTTTCTCTAGAAGAAAAAATATTATAAGACATACTGTGAAAATTTCCTTGCTCTGTTAAACATCAGAAATATTTAAAAAAGGAAAAAAAATAAAAGGGGGGCTAATAATTCTGATTTCAACTGTATATATATATATATATACAGGGCTCGAAATTGCGACCATTTTGGTCGCATATGCGCCCGAAAATTAATCGATGCGACCTCATAATATATTTGGGCGCATTAGTGCGACCTGTTTTGATTTTTTGTAAAAACGTGCTGAATCGCTCTTCCCTGCCGCTATATTGGTTCATATTAGCTGTCAATCACTCAAGGTTTTCCACTGTTAGATGACAGGGAGGGAGCTTTTATGTCCACGGGAAATGCAAACGGCTAAAGAGTGAAAACTTAAAGCACACAGGTTTGCAAAGTGCAAACCCCACCTAAAGTTGAGGCGCAGATGAAAGCGATCATGACACGTGGTGAATATGATCCGCCAGCTGAGATCAATAGAAAAGTACGTGCTTTTTGGAGAAGGTGGCCGAATCTCCATGCGTTGCATTCACTGCGTGTTCAGCGCAAATGTCCGCTAAAAGTCAAATCTAATACTGTATCATCGCCAAAGAAGCCCGCCTTTACTCAGTTAACACTGAAACTGCGGCTCATGACAAACAGCGGTTTTGCGCGATTTTTTAAAAATCTTTTGTTTGTTTTGCAGCAGAAATATTATTTATTAAACTGACATGCATATATATGCTGTTTAGCAGTACAAAATAAATATTTCTTACTGCAATGCTTCATTTTTGTTTGATGCAAACTATACATTTGTTTTTCATAAAGTAACAGACTTTTTATAGCAGATAACTTACATTCAAGCACATTCAAGGCAGCATGATGATGAGAAATGTAATTCATTGTTACTATTATTGTCATTTTCATCATCATTAATATTCTAGAATTATTAGACATACACATTTTGGAATTATTGCACACAAATATCAATGTCATCTCAGCATTAGTTATAGTTGTTTCTGGTTTTTGTTAGTCCTAATTGATGTTGTTTTAAAATACAATAAGTCCCTTAAAATACAATTTGCAGCGGTGCTCAATCATTTTTGCTGTGCTCCTAAATTTTTGAAGTTGGGAGCACCGGTGCTACCAAGTAAAAAAGTTAATTTCGAGCCAAGAGTTTGGTTTGGTTGCAAAATGCCATTTTTGGCAGTTAGATTTTATTATTGGAAATCACTGTTCAGATGTTGCTTAATATATGTGTGAATTGCTGCCATTAATAACATTTAAGAATGTATAGTTTAGGCCTGCCTACTACAAAATTTATTTTTTTATACCAGTATATACCAGTTTCTTTACAAAGTGTGATATAACACTTATGAAACGTTCAGCTAGCTCAGCATCCCCTGGAAGAAGAGTCGCCGCCGGTGAAGTGCTCATAGATTGCTCATTGATTACGCGATAAAAGATGAAGCCTTCAACTTCACAAAAATGTATAAAAACGCTACAAAAGTGGACCAGAATAACATGCATATGTCAACAATACACAAAAACAGCAGGGAAGCACTGTTTCTGTTGATGAAACACAACTCTATATCTCCTCTTAACCTGATAGTTTGTACGAATTAATGAAATTAATTGTGTAGCTGATATTAAACATCGGATGACTAAAAACTTCTTATTACTAAATTCAGATAAAAACTGAGGTTGTGCTTATTGGATTCAAAACTTCACATGCATAAAACTCGAACACTGTCTCACCCTTGATGGATTCTCAGTTCAGCCTTTATCCTCAGTTGATAGCAACATGTCATTTAAAGGCTAGATTTCAAGCATCTGTAAAACTGCATTTTTTTTTTCATCTTAAAAATGTTGCCAAACTTCAACACAGGGGCGGAGTGGCCATCTGGCAATTCTGGCAAATGCCAGAAGGGCCGGACCATATTTTTAAATGTGTTTTTTTTATTTGTAAATATGTATTGTTTTTACATGATTTTACAAGCTTTTATCTCTTACAAGATGTGATAGTATGATAATAATAATAATTATAATAATAATAATAAATGTTGAGCATTTGGTCCAATCTGCGACGGCCGGCTGGTTTTGAGAGGGGCTGCCGCCGACCCAATCTGAGGTTACGCGGACGTAATCAAAATCTAGCAAGAATGTAAAACAAATAATAAGTGCCACACAAGCTTGTCAGACATGTACCGTAAAAAGGAAAGGCGGTGCCGAAAAGCTCAGAGAAAGAGCGCAAAAAAGGGCTCTAAAATCAGACGCTGCCAAATGCATAAAGTTACTGAAATATTCTCGAACATTCAGCTGCTGCGTCGCAGGACAGTATCGCGGTAAAGGAGGTAGGAAAATAGAAAGTGTACTTCTAACTCATTATACTAAAACATACCAAGTAAAAGTCTCGCCATTCATGCTACTTCTGACAGTTTGTGATTGTGACAGTGACCTACATTTTGTTTAACAGTTGTAAGCTTAGCGTAGATCTCCGGTATATTTTAATAGGTCATTATCAGCAGATAACGTGATTTCGGGTATACAGACTGCTGTATGCTACTAGGAAAATTCTAACATGCAAATGAACCTAAACCTATAGCCACAGTACTGTAGGCATTTGTAGTGAACTCTGAATACATAGCAAGTCTTACATACATTAAATACATGCATAGATTACTATACTAGGATTCAGTATAGAATCAATCCTCTCATTGACAGAGACAATGAGATTCAATCTATCCAGAATTATTTTGACTCTTTATTCTGTCCACAAAGTTTCCAACAAGTACTGAGTATGCACGGGCTAACAATCACTTTGGGTATCCATGTGGGTTGGTGTGGTCTTCAACAAATTAAATAAACAAATGAAGGATTCAGAAAAAAACTTATACAAATAAAGATACTAAAACACTTCCATGTACAATTAACAAGGGGTATGAGATCACTGGTTGCCAGAGACACTTCAAAATAGAAGCTCATTTTTAACACTGTGGCTCTATTTAAAAATAAATTAGCCCTTATGATAGGAGTAACCTGTGAATGTGTATCACACACATACTCACACCTTTACAAACAAATGAAGATGCAGCACTAGCAACACTTCAGCATAATTTTACCAATAACTATATATCATGAAGGATTAAAAATGTACAAATCTGCTGGTGCACACAAATATTGCTGTTTTTTCCTTTTTGCTTTATATTCTATTCATTTTGTTGCTATTGTTGTTACTTAATTGTATTAATTTGTATACAGGGTTTCCGCAGGGTCTTAAAAAGTCTTAAAATGTCTTATATAAAAAAAATATATATATATATATATTAAACTGTCTTAAGTTCACTGGAATATTGGGTTGTAGATCTTGAATGATTTTAAACAGTTTTTAATTTCCCTCTGTCCAAGTAAAACTACCCAATCTGGCTTAATCAGTTTTTATTGCAAAGAGATTCAGTTTATTACAGCTGTTACATTATTTTCAGCAAATTCTCCAAATTAAATTCCCTAATCATGGAAGGAAAAATAAAGCAACACATCCCTTTACATGATCTTCCATTAATGCAACAACTATTTACCAGTTAACAGACCATTAGAAAAAATCCTTAGTGTTTAGTCCTGCATAAGTCTGAAATTTTATTCATAATAGTCTTTAAAGGGTCTTGAAATGTTTTAAATTTGATTTGAAGAACCCTGCCGAAACCCTGGTATTCAAATGTTCAGAGCAGAGTCAGTAAGAAAACATTTTGCTGCAATCTTTATGTCCTATACTGTGTTTATTAACTAGGGTGTTGCCAATACCAGTGTGAGAAAGGATGCTACGGTAGGCTTAGCAGAGTCAGGGGGGAGCGTGTTAGAGGTAAAAAAAAAAAAAATTACACATGGTACTTTGGGTTTGTAGTTAACTCTACATTAGAGGTGAATACATGACAAAAAAATGTAGTTAAGTCTACAAAGTTACATTTGAACTTAACTGCAGAATAGGCCATAATAATTATTATTATATTTATTCTTTAGGTCACCTATAATTGTTTCATAAGCACATATTTATTCAAAACTAGAATGAGTCAAGCCTAGCATAAGCAGTGATTCAAATAATGATGACAAAGTGACGGCAGAGACCAGCAAGAAGCATGGACACAATAAGACTTAGGCAAGAGTGAGGAACAAAAGGAACAAGTATAATCTCAGACAGCCATACAGTCATATTAAAATTGCAGAGTTACAGAGTTAAAATAGATAAGAAGATGTAGAATCAGACAATGTGTTTACTATCAACATAGAAACAAGGGGAAGCCAGCATAGTCTATAGACCGTGCCAATAAAGAACAACACTTCAGAGAATGACAAGTATAGTTATTTGTGAACAAAAGTATGCTGAATGTAGTGCTGCATGTCCATTTGTGTGTAAAGGTGTGTATGTGTGTGTGTGTGATACACATTCACAGGTTACTCCTATAATAAATAGCAGACAAATGGTAAAAACAGACAGCACACGGACTCTACGAGATTCACATATTATTTTAATTTAGTTTTACTGTATGAATTTGTTATAAACGGGTTGTTTTTGTTCCAGTCACATAAATTAAATGTTTAAATATCTATTAAATATATGGTTCTGCTTATATTATTTCACCATCTGTACACCAATATGAGTAGAAAATGTGCGGGTCCGTCGGTGGGGCTGTGACGGTGTGGTAATGTGGGCTGGTGTGGGTACAGTGCCAGGGCTGAATTTTTGTCCCAGTCCGCCCCTGCTGAGACATATACTATCATTGGTGTGGAATAGCTCATTCATGCTTTCATGACCTCTCAGTTAGATTATTTTAATGCGTTACATACATTAGGTGGTTGCCCTGCTGGCCTAATTAATAAACTTCAGCTAGTTCAAAATGCAGCTAGAATGCTTTCTAGAAGAAAGAAATGTAATCATTTTACTCCAGTTACTTCATCATTGCATTGGCTCCCTATTAAATATTGTATTAATTTTTTAATTTTTTTGACCTACAAAGCCCTGAACGGCTTAGCTCCTCAGAATTTGAGGGAGCTCTTGGTGTATTACAGCCCCTCACATGCACTATGCTCTATTAATTCTGGACAATTGATCAATCCAAGATTATCAAAATCAACTGTAGGTGGTAGATCTTTCTCATATCTGGCACCTAACCTCTGGAACAGCCTTCCTAGCACAGTTCAGGAAGCAGACACACTCTGTCAGTTTAAAACTAGAATAAGGCCCTCAAGCCAAAAACCAAAAAAGACCAAAAACTACATTGCTTTGACAAGCAATGGTTTGGTTGTACATGGAGAATAACGTCTTTACTCTGGGACTACCACTCTTAATTAAGATGCTTGCATTTAAAGTAAAGCATATCTCCCAGCTTTTACTGGGACACAGACAATTTTACTTCTGTCTAGTGTCGCCCCTGATGCAAGTAATTATATCACTTTCAAAACAAACATTTCCTGGTAATTAAAATGAAACCTTATTAACCAAGATGTCAATTACTTTCCTACTTCAGTCGATGAGGAAAAACAAGCAGGGTTTTTGTCCATTAAGCTGATTTTTATGTTATTTAGTAGTTTAAACTTCTGAACGGCAATTTCAGTGCAACAACAAATGGTTTAAATGTTTCCAGATGAGGAACAAATGTCTCAATTAGTAAAACAATCTGTCGTTTTCAATTTTATTTTTTACATTTTCTATACTGTTAACCACAAAGCTTGCATTCAAGTGCACAACCAGCTTTAGTGGTCAAAAAGTCCATAGATTTGTATTTTTTGATGAGTAAATACATGATTCTTCATGATTAAATACACACTCAATCAAACACAAGCTTTTATCAGTCTTAAGGTTACCATTTGGGGTTAAAATAAATGATAAACACCCGTAATACAAGATTGTGGCTACAAGTCATGAATGTAAAACAACACTATCCACAATCTTCACGTACACTTGTTTGGCACTCCAAAAATGAAACCAATTAACCATTATATTGTACCAGAAAAGAATTAAACCTTAATTATGTAAATAATTGCGACTCACCAACCAGACGCCACAAACACAAACAGAAGCAGAATCTGGGAAACATCTTCAATAACACTTTCAGTCCACAGAGATGAAGACAAACTCCTCAAAATGGCTTCAGTGATGAACTGACAGATGCTCTGGTGTGAGGCTGTTCCATTTAAAGTGATCTGAAACTCTACAGTCAGCTAAAATAACATCTTGCACTGCTGATGCATGTGGTCATCTAGCACCTTTGTGACTAATTAACACAACCTTATTTTGCAAATGTTTCTGAGAAGTGACTGAATTTTTTTTCTCTGAACGCCATAAACAAATTTGATGCCTGTAGTCATCTAGCATGTTATGTCAATCATTCATTTATTTTATTTTCGGTTTAGTCCCTTTATTCATCAGGAGCCACCACAGCGGAATGAACCGCCAACTTATCCAGCACATGTTTTACGCAGCGGATGCTCTTCCAGCCGCAACCCATCACTGGGAAACACCCACACACACTCATTCACACACATACACTAAGGCCAATTTAGCTTACCCAATTCACCTGTAGCACGTCTTTGGACTGTGGGAGAAACCGGAACACGAACACGGGGAGAACATGCAAACTCCACATAGAAATGCCAACTGACCCAGCAGAGGCTTGAACCAGCAACCTTCCTGCTGTCAGGCGATTTTGCTACTCACTGCACCATCGTGATGCCCATGTTATGTCATTTTCAGCAGAAATCAACTTTTGCTATTTTATTTTTGTGTGTTACTTCTAGCTCTTGTTACTGGTATATATTAAGTACACAGTTTCAATATGAGGATGTTTATACAAGTTCCTCCTAAAATTAATTAAATTTGAAAAAAAAAAACATCTATGCAGAAATGAACACTTCTTAGTTTCTCCAGAAAACAGAAGTAAACTCACATGCATCTAAAGCTTTTAAAGTATAAACTCTACATTCAAATGACCAAATCACACAGCAAATGCAAAAATCCAAATTTAGAGTTAATTATGTTTTACGTAGCTTTCACTAAGATTATAAATCTGATTTACTATTTTTATAATAATTTTATAACTTTTTTTCAGTTTTTCAGTTTTATCTGTACACACGAAAACCATCTAATGTGGCTGAATTCTGCAAAGATGAGTGGGCTAAAATTCCTCCAAAGCGCTGTAAAAGACTCATTGTAAGTTATTGAAAACGCTTGATTATAGCTGTTGTTAAGGGAGACCAAACCAGTTATTTGTTTAGGGGGTAAATACTTTTTTACACAGAGCTAAGTAGTCTGCATGATGTGTTTACTATGTTTACTATTATTATAGATGATAATAAGCTCCCCCTTATTACATTTCTTAAATTTTAGCAAACATGAATCCAGAAATCAACACTTTATACTTTAGTTTAAGCAGACAGAAACTGGTTATAGTGGTGTCGCTAGTGGCAATGTGTAGGAATTGTTGTATTTGTTATTTGAGCCTGAACTCTTATTTGACTGTTAATTGATTTACTTTCTTGATTGTAAAGTTGTTGTCATTAGTTTTTTTTTTTTTTATTAACTGTAAAAATAAGTGGCTCATATAAACAAGTGAAATAAAGTACATACAGAAACACTTCAACCACAATCAACTGACATGATGACAAATGTCCAGCAGAAACATCAAGACCCGCGTGCTGATCAGTGCCTATTAGACCACATCTTAAAACAGCCATGAAGAGTTTTAATGTAATAAATATGTGCCTACCTTTAATAACAGCATGTTTGACTTTTGCTAATTAGCAATTAGCCGATAGCGTCCTGTAGTTCCCCTTCGGTTGGGGAACTTCAGTGCCATAGAGTGGATTGATTGAAATCCACGAAATGGGAGGATTCGGTTCAGAAGCCGCTTGTCTGAAAGAGTAATGAACGGGCCAATGAAAGCAATGAATTGGCAGCGTAAGCTTGCACAGGTGTACTTCATTGCCAATTATCCCAGCATATAAGCACACCTGGAGCGAGCAAACGCCATCCTTTTCGCTTCAGAGACTTTCTGATCGAGTCGATGAGGGTTCCTCCTGCTGTGACCAGCGATTCTGAGCGAACGAGAGCATTCTCCCGGTCCAGAGTGTGTACACGCAGCGGCAGACGGTCGAGCTGGGTTTCTCCCTTGCCTGGCGTTCTTTGGGTGCTTTCCCGGGCTGCTTCGACTAGAGGGGCGTTCCCTTCTTCCCGGAGGTGCACAGTAGGCTCACGCGGTCTTGAAAAGCATTTTTTTTCTGCTCTGTTTCTGTGGAACCTCCAGGGGGTATGTGGCGATTCCTCAGGTTGAGTGCGCGATGGCGGTAAATCCGCGCGGCGTCTCTTCTTGGCGGGGTCCGCCTCGTCTCCCATCCAAAGCCTGTAAGTTATCTGCCTCCCTCGGAGCTAGAGCTTACATAGCTGCGGGCCAGGCTGCTTCCGCCTTGCATGCGATAGCCACCTACCAGCGCTACCAAGCGCAGCTCGGGTGCGGAGTGAGAGCAAACATCTCACCTCCAGCTTTTTCGTGGGACCCGCGCGCTTCCCGGATCAGCACACCCACTCCGCGCTGCCCCACTGCTGGTACGTCAGCGATTGTAGCGATGAGTCCATTAGCGAGAGCTCTGCCTGCCTGGTTAGCGCGGGCCAGCTCTTCGCGGTGGCTCATATGCACAATCAGACTCGGCTATGCGATTCAGTTCGCGAAACGGCCCCCCAAGTCACGGGTGTGTATTCACCAGGGTCAGCCCCCTGTCCGCCCCTGTCTTGCGAGAGGAGATTGCTGTCCTCCTGGCGAAGGATGCAATCGAGCCGCTCCCTCCAGCCGAGATGGAGAGCGAGTTTTACAGCCCACACTTAATCGTGCCCAAAAAGAGCGGTGGGTCACGGCCAATCCTAGATCTGCGCGTTTTGAACCGCTGCCTGCACAAGCTGCCGTTCAGAATGCTCACGCAGAAGCGCATCCTCCGGTGCGTTCATCCTCTGGGTTGGTCTGCAGCATTAGACCTGATGGACGCGTATTTTCATGTCTCCACTCTTCCTCGCCACCGTCAGTTTCTGCGGTTGCGTTTGAAGGTCAAGCTTGGCAATACAAAGCCCTCCCCTTCGGGCTCTCTCTGTCTCCGCGGGTCCTCACCAAGCCCGCGGAGGGTGCCTTAGTGCCCCTTCAGCTCGCGGGCATCTGCATACTTAAATTCTTGACGACTGGCTGATTTTTGCCCTCTCTCGGAGCAATTGATTATGCACAGAGACAAAGTGCTCCGGCACTTCCACCTGTTGGGGTTTCAGGTCAACCGAGAAAAGAGCAAACTCGCCCCCGTGCAGAGGATCTCTTCTCTCGGGCTGGAGCTGGACTCGGTCACCAAGGCAGCGCGCCTCTCCGGAAAGCGCGCTCAGCTGATGCTGTACTGTCTGAGAGAGCTCGACAGTAAAATAGTGGTCCCACTGAAACTTTTCAGAGGCTCCTGGGGCATATGGCATCCGCAGCCGCTTCATGCCGCTCGGATTACTCTATATGAGACCACTTCAGCACTGGCTTCACGATCGAGTCCCCAGACACGCATGGCACGCGCGCGCACACCGAGTCTCTGTTACTGCGCAGTGTCGCCGCGCCCTCAGCCCTTGGAGCGACCCCTTGTTCCTACAGGCCTGGGTGTCTCTAGAACAGGCGTCCAGTCTTGTTGTCGTTTCAGCAGACGCTTCCAACACGGGTTGGGGGGCTGTGCGTTGCGGACATGCGGCTGCGGACCTGTGGAAAGGTACCCAGTTGCATTGGCATATCGCCTGGAGCTGTTGGCAGTGTTCCTCGCTCTCCACCATTTTTTTCCGGTGCTGGAGCGGCAACACGTGCTGGTCAGGACGGACAGTACGGCGGCGGTGGCGTATATCAGCCGTATGGGGGGTATGCGCTCTCGCCGCATGTCTCAGCTCGCCCGCCGTCTACTCCTCCGGAGTCATCTGCGACTGAAATCGCTGCACGCCATTCATATTCAGGCAAGCTCAACCGTGCAGCCAATGCGCTCTCACGGCAGCCTTACGTCCTGGAGAATGGAGACTGCACCCCGAGTCTGTTCAGCTGATATAGGCACGATTCGGGGAAGCCCAGATCGATCTGTTGCTTCCCCCGAGATCGCTCATTGCCAGTTGTTCTTTCCCTGACCGAGTGCTCTCTCGGAACGGATGCACTGGCTTACAGCTGGCCTCGGGGCATGCGCAAATACGCGTTTCCCCCAGTGAGCCTGCTTGCGCAGTTACTGTGCAAGGTCAGGGAGGACGAGGAACAGGTTGCTGGTTGCGCCCCTCTGGCTCAACCGGACCTGGATGTCAGAGCTCTCCCTCGCGATAGCCCTCCCCTGGCAGTCCCTTCGAGAGAGCACCTACTCTCTCAGGGACAGGGCACCATCTGGCACCCTCGCCAATCTTTGGAGGTCCTTAGACGCGAGGAAGACTTAGGTAACCTCCGATTGCGGTGGCTAATACCGTCGCTCGGGCTAGAGCCCCCTCCCCGAGCGTGCCTATGCCCTAAAGTGGAGTCTATTCACTGAATGGTGTGTCTCTCGCAGAGAAGACCCCCGTTATTTGCCAGATCAGCATTGTGCTTTCTTTATGCCGAGAGAAGCTGGAGAGCAGGCTGTCGCCCTCCACACTCAAGGTTACGTGGTTGCCATCTCCGCTCTCATGACGCGGTGGCTGGCAGCACCGTGGGAACGCATAACCTCATCATCCGGTTCCTCAGGGGCGCTAAGCGAATTAATCCACCCCGCCCCCTCTCATGCCCTCTTAGGATCTCGCCCTCGCTACACAAGCCGCGTCAGATCCCTTCGATCCTCGACTCAGTATCTTTCTGTCCCTGAAGACAGCTCTGCTGGTCGCGTTAATATCGATTAGAGGGTCGGGGACCCGGAGGCATTTTTCGGTCAGTGACCCGTGCCTGTAATTGGGCTGGCTTTCTCTCACATCCTGAGACCCCGTCCGCGATATGTGCCCAAGGTTCCTACCACTCCGTTTTAATACGAGGTAGTGAGCCTGCAAGCGCTGCCCTCGGAGGAGGCAGATCCAGCCCTTCTTTATTGTCCAGTTAGCGTTTTGTGTATTATCCGGACCACACTCAGAGTTTAGATCATCTGAGCAGCTCTTCGTCTGTTATAGCGGTCGGCAGCAGGGAAGTGCCATACCGAAATAAGTTCCCACTAGATTGTGGATGCCTTTCTTTCGCTATCAATGAGCCGCGTCCCCCGAGAGTGCGTGCGCACTCCACTCGGAGCTTCGCATCCTCTCGAGCGCGCGCACGCGGCGCCTCTCTAACAGACATCTGTAGAGCTGCGGGCTGGGTGACACCCAACACATTTGCAAGGTTTTACAATCTGCGAGTGGAGCCGGTTTTTTAGAGAAATATAAACAATAAATCAAACTGAATCTGTAAAATAGTAACACTACAAAACAAACATGAAAAATATCATTGTATATAAAAATGTTATACATCAAGCTTTTTGTACTGAACTAAATGAAAGCAAAGCTTTGTATTTGAAGTCTGCTGCTGTATTTATGTCAAACCCTCACATGAGCTGCATCAGAACCATCAGGTTCATCTAAAATCTTCAAAATAAATGAAGCTGAAATGACTGAAAGCAGTTCTCTGACATCATCATTCAGGTTTGTGATGCGTGAATATGTGCTTGATCTTGTTCAGCTCTTCTGGATCTGATGTCATAAAGCACAATAATCACAGTAGCCATGCCCACCAGAGCAGAGAGGACCAATCGGATCACAGCTTCAGTAGGACCACAGCAGTGAACAGAGCCTGAGGAACAAACACATCAAACTGAGCTCAGATCAGTCAATAAAGATTCATATCAGCACTGCCATCCACTAATATCAGCTCTGCTGTACCTGAACATGTGGGACAGAGTTGAAACTTTTTTAATCTGCATTTTTAAAATGTAACACAGTATTGTTTAAAAAAATGTTTCTGTTGATCTGTGTCTATGCTGAAATAATTAAAACATGTAAAACCAATATTAAACTCACCGACAGTGAGAATGAAACTCCTTTTTCTTACATAGTCAAATCGTAATTCATAAACTCCAGCATGTTCAGTTCTGGTGTCTGTGATGGTCAAAGATCCAGTTTTATTGTCCAGTTTCAGTCTGTCTCTGAATCTCCCATCAAGAACATCATCAAATACAGAGAATCTGTTGTTCTGTTTATAGATTTCAGCTATTAAAGTGTCTTCATCTCCAAACCTCCACTCAATCTGATCATATTTGTTCAATTTTGTGAGATCAGAGTTCAGAGTGACTGAATCTCCCTCCATCACTAATATTTCATCTTTATTACAAACACAGAAAAAAAAAGATTTTTTTTTGTCAGATTAAGATCATTAAAGCTCTATTGTTGTGTTAGAAAGTTGATTTCAATATCATAAAACAGAAAATACACAAAACAGTCAAATAAAAGTGTGTGGATTAAAATGACACCTGGGGCCTCATGTACGAAGACTTGCATGGAAATCTTACTAAAACATTGCGTACGCACAAAGCTGTAAATGTGCGTACGCAGAAAATATTCAGATGTATGAAACACTGCGTACGCCGAATCACACGCATATTCTTTGTACATCTGAATGAACGTGAAACTGAGCGCAACATGCACGAGTGCAAAACCCCTCCCTGGCTACTCCCCCTTATGAATATGCAAATGACTCTACTTTGGCAAAACCCAACGAAAAAGCAACGGCAAAAGCAAGCAAAAAGAGAAACTTTGAACAGAATGTGAATTGGTGGTGCTGCTTTCGGAGGTAGACCGGAGAAAAGCGGTGTTATTTGCAAGTTTGTCCTCCGGAATTAATAACAAAAGAAATAAATAGAGTGGGAGAGTTTAGCTGATGCGGGTAACACAGTTGGATCTGAACATCGCACGTAGTGGATTTAAAAAAGAAATAGTGAGTAATGTAAAGGTGTCAAATTTTGTAGTGGCTTTAACAGCTTGAGTGGTGCAGGTAGTTAAATGTTCGAATCCAGCGTCTGATGAACTTTCTCTTTTTTTCCCCCGCTACATATCAGATTTTGCCTATACTCTTCATCATCATGAGGAAGACAAGAGGGAATCATTAATAATTCTGTGCATCATATTTTATTTGCACATTTATTGCATGGAAACGTTTCTGATTCATGAATGCAAATTCATCCTCAGATGGTGCCTTTATAGCAATGTGTGCAGTAGATAGCTCAGATTACATTGGGAAAACTGGCGACCGCTGCAAATTGCGCTTTAATGTTTGGATGGTCTACTGTATGGTACAGACACCTTATATACTAGACATGGGGATGAACACTTCTCATACAGCTGAGAAGACACTTTGTAGAGAGCAATTTAACACAACTGCCTCTAGGAGTCGCCAATGGAAATAAAACAGACACGCACAAAAAATGTGCGTACGCCAGCCATGAAGTTGGCGTGGAGCTGCGCACATTCCCATGTTCATTTCATCGTAAGTAAATCCAAACGTGAGCGATTCCGAGCGTGAAATCTGGCGTACGCAAAGTTTTTGTGCGTACGCAGTGTTGATACATGAGGCCCCAGGTGATTAAAAAAGAAACCAGATGAAGTACATTTATAACTCACCACAGACGATGAGACGAAAAGTAAAATCAATATAGTTGGTCTGTAGTTTATAATCTCCTTTATATTCAACAGTAGTGTTTGTGATGGTCAGAGATCCGGTTTTAATGTCCAGTTTCAGTCTGTCGCTAAATCTCCCAAAAAGAACTTTATCAAATACAGAGAATTTAATTTGCGTTATATTGACTTCTGCTATTAAAGTGTATTCAGAACTAAACCACCAGTCTTCTCCAAACTTCCACTGAATCTGATCATCATCCATCATTTCAGTAACACCAGAGCTCAGAGTGACTGAATTTCCCATTGTCACAGACACTTCTTTAAATGCTGTATCATCAAACACAGAGAAGAAACAGATTTTGATCAACAGAGACAGATTAGGGTAGTTATTTGATAGTTTTGTCTTCAGCACAATATCTGATCTAACTTTTCAGGATAAAGAAACCCTTATTTTTCACGTCAAGCGAAGCAAAACAGATCAAAAATGCAAAGGGAATTTCTTTTACGTTTTCAACATCCCCTTCTCCACACGCCCTTTCCAACCCTTCCAAGCATTTCTACACCTAAGGAGATCCCAGGAGTCCAACCCCCTTGCTTCAGTTTTTTTACTGATGATGCTAATGGTCCAGTAACACGCTTTTGGTTCCAAAAACACTTAAAAGAAGTCTTCCACCTGTCAGGCTTCCCCCCCTGAACCATTCTCTAGCCATTCATTTAGGATAGGCGCAGGCACCACAGCAGCCCACAATGGGCTTTCCTAACAGCAAACTTAGTCCCTCAGACACCGGTCCTCTGATGCTTTTTAAAGCCTGCATTTGCCTCAGCCAATACCACCTAATGGAAGCCCAGCTCGTCCTCAGCAGCTGACTGGAGTTTAAGTGCTCGAACATGACCCTGTCTATGTCTCACTACCCCTCTATGTTGGAGCCCCTTCGATATTTTTTTTCCCGACTCTCTTTTCTAGCTTGTTCCCGCTGTGCCGTTATGCTCTGCTTTCCCACCACTCACCTCTCAGCAACTTTGACTCCCATAGAAGTCACACCAAGCCCATTCCTGGCCACTCCTTTACAGTCACCCCTTCAGCAATAGTCCCCTCCACCCCCCACCCCATGACTCTAACTCCGGCAGGGGTCACTCCGAGATTCAACTCCCACAGGAGTCATTACATACCAACCCCCCCCCAACCCCGGCTAAAAGGAAAAAAATCTTTTCTCTCTCTCTTCATCAGGATCCTCTGCCCCTTCCTATATCTCCCTTTTGGCAATTATTTGACCCTTCATTTACTTCTAATTGTTTTTTTTTTTCTATTCTATTATCGATATGGTGCCTATGACTTCAGGGGGCTTGGCTTTGGACGCCAGGGGGCATCAATGCTTTAATGCCAGTATGGTAAAGTTAGCATTATCTCAGAGCTCCTACTGCACCATTAATATCATAAATCTACACAAATAAAGGACGTTTGGATTAGTAATTGTGTCTTTGTGCTTATTAGAACATATATCAAACTCATATTTAACTCACCCCTAACCGTCTGTTTAACAGTGTTGATTTCATTGTTGGTCTGTAGTTTATAAACTCCAGCATGTTCAACAGTGGTGTCTGTGATGGTCAGAGATCCAGTTTTCTTGTCCAGTTTCAGTCTGTCTCTGAATCTCCCACCAAGAACATCATCAAATACAGAGAATCTGTTGGTCTGTTTATTGATTTCTGCTATTAAAATGTCTTCATTTCCAAACCTCCACTGAATCTGATCATCATTCTTCA
The DNA here is from genome assembly GCF_049306965.1 of Danio rerio. Taxonomy (NCBI): domain Eukaryota; kingdom Metazoa; phylum Chordata; class Actinopteri; order Cypriniformes; family Danionidae; genus Danio; species Danio rerio. The sequence goes on from NC_133197.1 coordinate 5,076,250, forward strand.
GTTCAGAGACACCAGAGCTCAGAGTGACTGACTGTTCTGCCCACACTCGCATTTCATCTTCATCACCAAACACACACAAAGAAAACAAATATCAACATTCAAAAAGGCTTTACAGTCTAAATGTCATATTTAAAATGAATATAATAAAACAACAGAAGAGACACACCAATGTAACATTTAATGTGGATTAACATTGTATTTGGTGATTAAAAAATGAAACCGGTGAAACAAATATTCAACTCACCAGAGACTTTAAGAATGACTGCCCTGCTGATCTGATTGGTCTGTAGTTCATAAACTCCAGCATCTTCGGATCTGGTGTTTGTGATGGTCAGAGATCCAGTTTTATTGTCCAGTTTCAGTCTGTCTCTGAATCTCCCATCAAGAACATCATCAAATACAGAGAATCTGTTCGCCGTTACATTGATTTCTGCTATTACAGTGTCTTTATTTCCAATCCACCAGTGAATCTGCTCATCATTCTTCAGTTCAGTGAGATCAGAGCTCAGAGTGACTGATTTTCCCTCCAACACTTGATAATAATAATAATCAAGTCCACCTGCAGAACAGAGTTTGTCAGATTAAAGCTTTAAATCACATGATGTTGGCTTAAAAAAAACATAATGTCTCTAGGGCCCCCCTAAATGTATGGACCCTTAGAATCGTCCTAACTCCTCACCCCCCCATCCCCCCACCCCCACCTTTTAGTCTGTCTGTCTAGAATGAGTGCTCTAAAGTTTGGATTCCACCACCTCTGCATTTATTCCATTAAACATTTAAAAAAAGAAGTGAAGCCCACTGGGTGCTTTTTGATGGGCACGAGCACTGCGTTTCATTTCTGGGGGTCCAGCAAGGTAATACGGTGCTCGTGGGTCGTCCATGTTGTCACTGCGATGGTATGTCTGTTGTGCAGTTAAGATCGCAGCTCGCTCTTGTAAACGGGCGACCCATCCCAGTTGTACTGTGGCAGGCACTCGGGCAGATCAAAAGGTCCATCGCCCTAGGGCTCGCGGACCTCCCGCTCCTCCATGCGTTCCATCCAAGATTTTAGCGGAGGAAAAAAACATCTAACCAGATGATAGCCCTTTTGCTCAATGACACCGGGGACCAGACATCCACTGCTGCATCGGAGGGTAGGCTTTAATTGTCTGATGTGGATCTGGACCTGCTTCGACCCCTCCGGGATGGAGAGTGCTTTGTTGGATTCCAAAGCAGACATGTCAGCCGTGCTTTCCCAGGCTGCTTTGGCTGTGGGTTTGGAAATGGTTTATCCCCTCAGCCCCACGGCCAGACATGCTAGATGGTGGCAGATACGTGGAGGATAACAAGAAGGCCTTCTAAGCCTCCCATCCTCTTCTTCCCAGAGGTGCACAGTAGGCTAACGCAGTCTTGGATTGCACCTTTCTTTGCCCGATCTGCGTGCGCCTCCGCCCTTACCACTTTGATGGCGGTGCAGCCAGGGGGTATAAGGCGATCCCACAGATCAAACATGCCATTGGGGTCAACCCTTGTCCAAGTAGTGCCTCTTCATGGCGGGGTCAACCTTGTCTCCTGTCCAAATCCTGCAGGTTATCTGCCTCTGCCTTGCATGCTATGGCCACCTACCAGTGCTACCAAGCGCAGGCGCTGGCCAGGCTGCACGAGGGTGGTTCCTACCCAGGCTTGTTGCATGAGCTCCGCACCGCAACCGGCTATGCTCTTTGGACCACACCACTTCCAGCAGCAACCTAGCTTTCCCATGTGGTCTCTCATCCAGGTACTGACCGGGCAAAGCCCTGCTTAGCTTCAGGGGCGACCATGTCAGAATCAGAAGGTCTAAAAATGATCTTTTCTGTTTGACTCTTATTGAAACTCAGGAAATTTTGTGAGCATTGCCTTAACATCAGCCAAATAGGCCAAAAGGTAACTCAAACTATTTGTCTGTCGTCAGCATACGAATGAACAACCCACACTTCCTATATATAGAACCAAGAGGGAGTGTATAAAGAGAAAACAGGGTTTTGTCTTCAATTAAACTACACTGCTTTCACAAGTACTGATTCTGTTGTACATAGAGAATAATGTTTTTACTCTGGGATTACCACTCTTAATTCAGACACTTATAAAGCACAAGACGCATATGAAGCATAACGCAAAGCATTTACTGGCACACAGCCAATTTTTACTGAGGTCTAGTGACGCCCCAGGTGCAAGAGATTAGTTTACTTCTAGAACATTTCCTGATAATTAAAAAAGTGAAGCAGGGTTTCCTTTCATATAGTGGACGCTCAGTGAACTGAAGTTCAGTGGATTGAACTTTTAAACAGTAGATTCAAGATCTTAACCCCATACATTTAGGACCAAAATAAATGGTTAAAACCTATGATACCAGATTTTAGCTACATCCATGAATGTACAGCAACAGTATCAACAGTTACGTCATGAACACTTGTTTGAAGCTCCATAACGAAAACCATTTATTTATTATATGTTATACCAGAACAGAAACCTCTGAGATCATAAAATGTTTGCGACTCACCAACCAGACGCCACAAACCCAAACAGAAGCAGAATCTGTGAAACATCTTCAACAACTCTTCCAGTCCACAGATATGAAAAGACAAACTCTTCAAAATGGCTTCAGTGATGAACTGACAGATGCACTGGTGAGCTATATTTCAGTGTGAGAGGGGTCTGGATGACCAGGTGAAGTCGAAAGTTGACCTGCATGCAATGCTTTTAATGTGCACGCCTAACAACACCCCTAACACTACCCCTCACCGTGAGTCATACGTTTCATTGAGTGCATTTTGTCGGCCACTCTGCCTCAACATCCTGTGGATCAACTGAGTTATTTTTAGCAGAAGGAAACTGCTGAAAAACATTGCTGTGCTAACTTTGCTATGGTATTGCTATGCTAACTTTCTGTTTCTCCAGAAAACAGAACTCATGTGCTTAAACTAAAGCGTTTTAAGTGTAAACTCCACAATCAATGACCAAATCTCACAGCAAATGCAAAATGCTAAATTTACAGTTAACCGTTTGAAGTAACTTTCACAAACATTATAAATTTGATTGCCTATCATTCTATCATTCCCTGACATTTTTGCAGATTTAAAGAAAAATCTGAAAAACTGAAATATCACATGGTCCTAAGTAATCAGACCCTTTGCTTTGACACTCATGTATTTAACTCAGGTGCTGTCCATTTCTTTTGGTCAGCCTTGAGATGCCTCTACTCCTTTATTTAAGTCCATCGGTGTTTGATTACATTGATTGGACTTGATTAGGAAAGCCACACACCTGTCTATAGAAGACCTTACAGCTCACAATGCATGTCAGAGCAAATGAGAATCATGAGGTCAAAGGAACTGCCTGAAGAGCCATGAGACAGAATTGTGCCAAGGCACATATCTGGACGGTTTACAAAAGAATTCTGCTGCACTTAAGGTTCCTTAGAATCACAGTGACCCCCCAGAATCCTTAACTATAAGACATTTGGGAAGACCAGAAGCTTTCCTAGAGCTAGCCAAACTGAGCAATTGGGGGAGAAGAGCCTTGGTGAGAGAGGTAAAGAAGAACCCAAAGATCACTGCAGCTGAGCTCCAGAGATGCAGTCAGGAGATGCGAGAAGGTTGTAGAAAGTCAACCCTCACTGCAGCCCCTGTACCATTCGGGACTTTAGGCAGCGGGACCCAACACATGAAAACCCACACGGAGTTTTCTAAAATTAAAAAACCTGAAGGACTCCAATATGGTCAGAAATAAGACTCTCTGGTTTGATGAGATAAAGATAGAACTGTTTGGCCTTAATTCTAAGCGATATATGGGGAGAAAACCAAGCACTGCTCATCACCTGTCCAATACAGTCCCCTCTGTGAAGCGTGGTGGTGGCAGCATCATGCTGTGGGGGTGATTTTCAACAGCAGGGACAAGACAACAGGACAACTAGTTGCGATTGAGGGAAAGATGAATGCAGCCAAGTACAGGGATATCCTGGACAAAAAGTTTCTCCAGAGTGCTCAGAACCTCAGACTGGGCCAAACCCAATTAAGCATCTCTGGAGAGACCTAAAAATGGCCGTCTACCGACATTTACCATCCACCTGACAATTTGCAAAAACTGGCAGAGAATTCCCAAATCCGGGTGGGAAAAACTTGTTGCATCTTTCCCAAAAAGACTCATGACTGTATTAGATCAAAAGGGGGCTGCTACTAAATACTGAGCAAAGGGTCCGAATACTTAGGACTGTGTGATATTTCAGTTTTTCTGGTTTTTATAAATCTGCCAAAATCAGTTTTGTGTTTTTTCTGTCAATATGGGGTACTGTGTGTACATTAATGAAGGAGAAAATGAGCTTGAGAATGATTTTAACAAGTGGCTGCAATATAACAAGGAGTGAAAAATAGAAGGGCATCTAAATACTTTCTGTACCCACTGTATGGAAAATGAAATTAAAACACTGGCCAATTTAGTGTTGGAGGTTTCATGGCTAAATGTGATCAACCTAGTGGTCAATCTTCATTGAATGCACATTCCACCAGTAAGAGCAGAGTGTGACGGTTTAATTTTAGTTTTGCTTAAAATATCGTAATGCACACAACATTATGGGTGACATATCAGAGTTCAAAAGAGGATGAATGGTTGTTGCGCATCTTGCTGGTGCACCTGGACTAGACTGCTGTAACCTGCAACAGTGTACTGACTTGGGTTTTCCAGGGTGTGTGTGATCGCTCTGTAAAACGGGGAAATGTCCAAGGTCAACTCAAGTTTTAACAATAATAACAATACTGTTATAAGTATAAAAAGAGGCTGAATTTAAATTTAGAGAGAGAAAACTTTATTGATGAAGACAAGCAAATACATCTGACAAATGCACAGTGAAGTAAGATCTGTGTCTAATTTTAGAGAAATATAAACAATAAATCAAACTGAATCTGTAAAATAGTAACACTACAAAACAAACATGAAAAATATCATTGTATATAAAAATGTGATACATCAAGCTTTTTGTACTAAGCTAAATGAAAGCAAAGCTTTGTATTTTAAGTCTGCTGCTGTATTTCTGTCAAACCCTCACATGAGCTGCATCAGAACCATCAGGTTCATCTAAAATCTTCAAAATAAATGAAGCTGAAATGACTGAAAGCAGTTCTCTGACATCATCATTCAGGTTTGTGATGCGTGAATATGTGCTTGATCTTGTTCAGCTCTTCTGGATCTGATGTCATAAAGCACAATAATGACAGTAGCCACGCCCACCAGAGCAGAGAGGACCAATCGGATCGCAGCTTCAGTAGGACCACAGCAGTGAACAGAGCCTGAGGAACAAACACATCAAACTGAGCTCAGATCAGTCAATAAAGCTTCATATCAGCACTGCCATCCACTAATATCAGCTCTGCTGTACCTGAACATGTGGGACAGAGTTGACTGATGTCCAGATGTTGAGTCTGGTTGCTGATGGTGTTGTTGATCACACAGCTGTAGGTGTTTTTCTCCTGATATTCCACCTCCAGAGGTAGAGAGAGACTGATGCTGAGATCAGACACACTGATGCTGGACAATAAACTGTTTCCTTTGTACCAGGAGAGACTCACAGCGCTCACATTCACCACTGAACACAGCACTGAACAATACTGCACTGATGAAGATGAGGATGAAGAACATTGAGAAGAGTTGAGGATGAGGACAGGAACAGGCAGAGCTGAAAACACCAGAGAATAAAGAGAAATGAGGAGAAATCAAGAGACTGAAGAAGACAGAAAACAACATTTTGAATGATCAGACACAGGGGCGTTGCTAGGGTCGAAAGAGATAAGGGGCCTGGCCCCAAAGACCCCCCCCCCAACCAAACCAAAAAAAACCCAGTTTCATAAGTTGATCAACTCTAATTTTAATAAAAGGATTAGAGATGGTTTAATGATATATAAATGTTTTTTGAGTTGACAGTCTATAACAATAAATTGTGAAGCTTTGTGACTTGTAACACCAAAAAGGGAAAAAAAATTATAAATTACCCACTTCTTATTTACTATTCTGTTATGAGCCATATCATGCCCCATGAGCCTCCTATCTCCTCTCCTGATTTGCAGTTTTTGTTTGTTTTTTTTAAATAAAAATTTCTGCATGTTTTCAAATCTGAAAATATAATTTATTTTATAGACCAAGTTGTTATCCAATGTGATACAAAGCTACACACATGTTTATTTGGACAGAGTGATTAACTGAGGTGTAGTGTTGTCAAGATACTGGAATTTCTAAATTCAATACCTCGCAAAATATTGATATTCAATGGGCTTTTTTTAAAAAACAATTGTATCAAAAATAGTACAAAAAATAAATATTTAAATGCTAGAAATGTGTTTACTTCAAATTTCTTTAGAGGAAGATTTTTAGTTTTCCTCAAAATAGGTTGATGTGGGCATTGTAGCACTATGAATGCATGTAATGCCTGTTTCATTCACACTTGAGCAGAAATTCCATATATGCCTCACAAAAGTTGCAGAATATTCCAGGAAAACCCTAATATTATGGATGAAGGAATCCAGCTATTGCTGGAGTTGAATGAAAATAAACATAAAAAAGGCTTAAACTGATCATTTACGCGACTGTGACAATAAATGTAGATGAAGTCAGAATTATTTGCCCCCCTTTTAATTTTTTTTCCTATTTTAAATATTTTTAAAATGATGTGAAACAGAGCAAGGACATTTTCACAGTATGTCTGATAATAATTTTTATTCTGGAGAAAGTCTTATTTGTTTTATTTAGGCTAGAATAAAAGCAGTTTTACATTTTTTAAAACCATTTAAGAGTTAAAATAATTAGCCCCTTTAAGCTATATATTTTCCGATAGTCAGCATAAAAAACTATCGTTATACAATGACTTGCCAAATTACCCTAACCTGCCTTTAAATGTCACTTTAAGCTGTATAGAAGTTTCTTTAAAAATGTCTAGTAAAGTACTTACTGTCATCATGGCAAAGAGAAAATAAATCAGTTATTAGAGATGAGCTATTAAAACTATTACGTTTAGAAATGTATTAAAAAAATAAACAGGGGGGCCCGGGGGCATTAGATATTTTCATAAGAAAGTCGATTTATAATCCGCTGCTAACTGACATAGCATGTTACTGTAGAATATAGCCATAAAATAATATGCTAGATACATGAACTCACTATGATTTAACTATTACAGAAATAGATGTGACTGGCTATATCATATCTAGATAAAGATGTCTATATGTATATATATATATAATATCTAGAAAGCAAGTACAATTTACATTTTTCTGACTAATTCGCATGTATTTACATTAATGTGCAGCACATTTTATTGATACAGTTATGTTATTTCACCAAAACTACACACATTTTCTGCTGTAAAAACAAATATTAAGCTTCATCTGTAACTTAGCTAGAACTATTCAGTTTTGCGAAACAGTTGTATTATTACCTCATCAGCTTCAGCTGCTCAAAATAATGAATGATGTGCAGTGGCGGAATATTTTTAAACCATGTGACAACAGAGCCACTCCCACCTGCCGGTAGAAACAGGTACTGCTGAATAGATTTAACTTTTTAAATACCCGACACAAACGCTGCTTTAGGTAGAATACGCGTGATATACACGTGGTAATTGTCAGAACTTTGATAACAAAATAAATGTTATACAACCTATTTTTATTTAAGTGCAACATATTCCAAAAGAGCAGGGGCTTTTGACAATACATCAGGGGCTTAAGCCCCCAAAGTCCCCCCCCTCGCAACGCCCCTGATCAGCCATTAGTGTAGATCTGTTTCTGAATAAATATAACCTGTGAAACCAATATTAAACTCACCGACAGTGAGAATGAAACTCTGTATTTTCCTATAGTTGATAGATAATTCATAAACTCCAGCATGCTCAGTTCTGGTGTCTGTGATGGTCAGAGATCCAGTTTTATTGTCCAGTTTCAGTCTGTCTCTGAATCTCCCATCAAGAACATCATCAAATACAGAGAATCTGTTGGTCTGTTTAGTGATTTCTGCTAATAAAGTGTTTTTATTTCCAAACTTCCACTGAATCCAATAATTATTCTTCAGTTCAGTGAGATCAGGGTTTAGAGTGACTGAATTTCCCTCCATCACTGATATTTCATCTTCATCATCAAACACACAAACAGAAACAGGGTTTTTGCCAGATTAAGATCATTAAAGCTCTATTGTTGTTTCTGAAAGTTAATTATAATATCATACAACAAAAATACACAAAATAGCAAAGATGTGTGTGGATTAAAATTGCAGCTGGTGATTAAAAAATGAACCAGATGAAGAACATTTGTAACTCACCACAGACAGTGAGACGGAAAATAATATCAATATAGTCGATCTGTAGTTTATAATCTCCAGCATCTCTAGTTCTGGTGTCTGTGATGGTCAGAGATTCAGTTTTATTGTCCAGTTTCAGTCTGTCTCTGAATCTCCCATCAAGAACATCATCAAATACAGAGAATCTGTTGGTCTGTTTATTGATTTCTGCTATTAAAGTGTCTTTATCTCCAAACCTCCACTGAATCTGATCATCATTCTTCAGTTCAGAGACACCAGAGCTCAGAGTGACTGAATTTCCTGTTTTCACAGACAATACTTTAAATCCTGTATCACCAAACACATAAAGAATAAACAGAAACAGATCATGATTAACAGACACAGATTAAGACGGCCATTTGATGATTTACAAAAGTAAATTTACATTTGAAATTAATATAATAAACCAACAAAAACAAAAGCAGGTTTGGGTTAAAAACTGTGTCTTTGTGCTGATTAAAATATAAATCAGATCAAACTAATATTTAACTCACCGACAGCAATAAGTTTAACAGTGTTGATTTCAGTGTTGGTCTGTAGTTTATAAACTCCAGCATGTTCAGTTCTGGTGTTTGTGATGGTCAGAGATCCAGTTTTCTTGTCCAGTTTCAGTCTGTCTCTGAATCTCCCATCAAGAACATCATCAAATACAGAGAATCTGTTGGTCTGTTTAGTGATTTCTGCTATTAAAGTGTCTCCATTTCCAAACCTCCACTGAATCTGATCATCATTCTTCAGTTCAGAGACACCAGAGCTCAGAGTGACTGACTGTTCGGCCCACACTCGCATTTCATCTTCATCACCCAACACACAAAGAGAACAAATATCAACATTCACATAGTAAGACTTAAACTGAAAGCTGTGATCATTTATTGTTCATATTGTGATGCAGTTCCTTGAGAAACGGAATATTAAATGACAAAAAAAGGGGTGTGGGTTTTTTTCTTCTACTGCGAGCTGATTGGATGTAGTAAAGTAGGCATTTCAGTCAGAAAGATGGGGAAAAGGGTTTGGGGAGAGTTATCACGACCTAACAGACTCCTCCTGCTCACCATTACAGTTTGTTGTCAAAACTGACAGCTGAAGGGGCGTGGTTAAGCATGTTAGCCACGCCCAATACCTCAGACAGACCTAATCTGAGAATTTAACTGAAAAAAAAAAAAACAGGAAGTGCATTCTCAGATTTCAGTTGAAGATTAGAAGGCCAGACTATTCTTTTTATTATTGACATGCACTGAAGAATTGTTCACCACACAACTAGCAATGTGAGCGAACAAAATCAATATGGTTAGTTTTGAATTGAATTGGACTTTAAAATGAATATAATAAAACAACAGAAGAGACACACCAATGCAACATTTAACATTTAAACATTTAATATTGTACTTGGTGATTAAAAATTAAGCAGGTGAAACAAATCTTCAACTTACAAGAGACTACAAGACGGAAAATACTGCTCATCTGGTTGGTCTGTAGTTCATAATATCCATCATCTTTAGTTCTGGTGTCTGTGATGATCAGAGATCCAGTTTTCTTGTCCAGTTTCAGTCTGTCTCTGAATCTCCCATCAAGAACACCATCAAATACAGAGAATCTGTTTGCTGTTACATTGATTTCTGCTATTAAAGTGCCTTCATCTCCAAACCACCACTGAATCTGCTCATCATTCTTCAGTTCAGAGAGTTCAGAGCTCAAAGTGACCGAATTTCCCTCCTGCACTTGATAATAATAATAATCATCAAATCCACCTGCAGAACAGAGTTTGTCAGATTAAAGTGTTAAATCACAGGATGTTGGCTTGGTAAAGTCGTCTCTAAAACACTTTTGATCATTCAGATGAGCAGTGAATATTATTCTGAAGGTAATGATGATGATGTTGTTCAGTTTTTGATCTTCATATTAATTTGATTGAATGTAATCTCTAATAACAGATCTTCAGTTATTTCTATATCAGTGAATCCACTTTCTTCATCATCTCAGGTCATTCAGAGTAAGAGAGGAGATTCCTCTGCTGTTCTTCAGGTCTGTGATAATGAGTTTGATTCAATACTGTGACTCTATTTGCTGTAGGAGTCTGTCAGGAACGCTGAAAACAAGCTTGTTTAATCCATTAAAATCTGCTCTAAGATTGTAGATCGACCTCTAGAAAAGCTGTAAGACTCAGTCTATTAGAACAACCTGATGAGATCAGCTAATAATATCATGTCTGATCCTGATCATGTTCTGCATAACGAGTTTGAATTATTAGCATTGAAGCAGAGGTGTAGAGTTCCCAGATTTAACAGGAAAGAGCTAAAACACTTTAGCGTAGCCTTATGCACACGGGCTTCGTGACGATCCTAATCACTGTACATTTTTCATTCTTCTATGGCCCAATACGTACCTGCTATGTCAGGGTTGTCTAACTCAATTCCTGGAGCAGCCCTGCACGGTTTAGTTCCAACCCTGCTCCAACACACTCACCTGTAGGTTTTAAACAAGCCTGAAGGACTCACTTAGTTTGATCAGGTGTGTTTAATTAGGGTTGGAACTAAACTGTGCAGGGCTGCGGCCCTCCAGGAAATGACTTTGACATCCCTGTGCTATGTGTATAGAAAGAATGCTGATATGATATATAAAACGCAATCAGTGGTTGGCAAATATATTGATTGCATATGTTTGTAAATCAGACCTTGAAAGAGTCAGTGACCATGGCGTGATGAAACTGACTCTTGAAGGGAATGGGAGATGAGACTCTGGGTTAATCAGGGGCGTAGATTTAGGGTGGGACGTGTCCCCACCAATATCCAACAACTACTGAAACGTCTCCACCAATAATTTAATTCACTTAAAAACATCGCGCTGTCAGTATAAACCTAGACATGGCGGAAGGGATAAATCACGTTCTCTCCTCGAGTCGCACCGCCCCCAAACACATATGAACATTGTGATTGGCTGTGCTTTTCCCTGCTGTCATGTGAGAGGCTGCTTTCAGATACAAGCAGCGCCAAAACAACTGCGCGGGGGGAATTTCCCCATGTGTGTGAGGTGTGTGACATGCACAGGTGAGGATGGAGGTAGCAAAAAACGGTGCACATAAAGAGCTTTTTTCAACGAAGAGTGTAAGTCACATGAACTCAAGTTCGCTACTGAATGAGTCCATCATGATAATGCTGCTATTGCGAGTGTTTTTCACCACTTTTACGGTCAGTCTAACGTTAAATCAGACTGATATAGTCTGTGAACAATGTTCCCTGAAGACTACCTGCAGAATAAACACCTACATGTACACGGATATGACCATGCCAGTTCTCCTAATCTCTTTGTCAGGGTTCTGCCACTCTGGTCATGTAAATTCTTGTTTTGGTGGCAGAATCCGGACACTAGTCTTGTCTAGTCCTGTATTGTTGTGCTTGGCTTAAGTTTTCTCGTGTCGAGCACTTGTTTCTGTCATTCTGTGTGTCTCCGTGTGCGCGCGCCTTCGTGGGTGTGCACAGAGCGTGCGCGCTCCTGCTTGATGCGGCCGCGCGGGCTCTGCGTGCCTCGGACACGTGCGCTCTTGTACTCGTGTTTGTGTTTTCGTCTGTCTGCAGCGTGGTGTTTCATTCCCAGCGTCTCAGTCTAGTTGGTTTCGGTTTTGGTCGGCGCTGGGATGAAGCATGCATGCTGCGTGTGTGAGCGCACGGTGAGTGTTTTCATTCATCGTGTGCTCGTGTCTTGCGTCTCTTGTCAAAGCACGTGGCTATGTGTTTACATCGTGGTCACGTGCTTTTGTCGTGTGCTTCAGTGTTGTGCTTGTCTTGTCATGAACATGCGATTATTGAGTTCTCTCATTGGCTGCATGTTCTTGTCCTGTTTTATGTGAGCGCATGGCTTGTCTTGTCTTTGTCATGCGCTCTCCTGTCTATTGTCCAGTCCCACCCTCCGTGTTAACTCATTATTAGTTTTTCACGTTCACCTGTTTGTGTCAATTTACTTCTACTTTATAATCCCCTCATGCTTTCTGTTCTGTGCCAGTTCATCATCAGCTGTCATCGTTTCCTGTCTTGTCCTGGTCTCCTGTTCTCCAGTTTGCCAGCCTGCCCAGTCTAGTTTGTTTGTTTGTTTATTTGTTTTATTGATATTTTCCCCCCCGGGGTAGTTTGTTTTGCTGTTTTGTTTTTTATTTTTTATCAATAAATACCCATTATTTCTTTGCACTTGAGTCCTCGCTCCTTTTCCCCTCACCGACCGTGACACTCTTAGAGTAACATCTCCAATTTCGGTTGAAACAGTTCGTCAGAAAAACTACAGCCTGTGCTCCATCTTTTAATAATACTATGAGACATATTTAATTTGTACGAAAAATGAACGAAAGTCTTTATTAAACTCTCTCTTTATCAGTTAATAAACATTATTTTAACATGACACTTCCAGGCCTGTGGTCAGTTTTCTTGAAAGGGGTTATTTGTTTTCTGAAAAACTGAACCTTTTTGCAGTTATTCACCTGATTTTCTGTTTAATTGAGGTATAAATATGACATTTTAGTGACATATTAAGAACTGATATTTGCTGGATAATCTTGTTGGATTATTATTATAACTTCACTTTTTGATGTACCAAAACTATTTCCTACCATTTTGTCAAATTGCTTTATTTACACTTTTTAACTGTAAATTTTATTACAGTTTTATAAATAATAAAAATACTTTGAATTACAAATTAGGACTTTTAATTCTTAGAATAAAGAAATGAAGAGTTCAGATGCCAAAACCTCTAAATGCCATGTAAAATGAGCATTTTTCTCAGCCTCGTATATTTATGTTCAGTTATTTCACTTTAAATCAATGAAAAGAACGTATTTGTCACTATAAAAGTAAAATCACTGAGTCCACACACAGAAGTTTTATAAATTATAATTTTAGAAGAAAATATTAAATGGCATTTAGAGGTTTTTGCATCTAAACTCTTCAAATATGTAAATATACTTATTTTTAAAATACAATTTTTTATCCTAATTTTCTTTGGGAAATCTGTTAAAACTTGACTTTAATGAAAAACTGAAGCCTAAAGGCAAATAACAAACTGACCATTTAAATAATAAGATAAATTCAAGTTCAAATTCAAATTCAATAATACAACTTTTGGTTTTTCAAACCACCTGACCCTCCTTGGCTACGTGCATGACTATTTAATTGAACTTAATAAATTGTAAGAAGAGAGGATTACTTCATAATACATTTTATTAGCAGTTAAATAATAAATAGCAATATATATATATGTCTGGTTTTTTGTGACTTCTCTGTCTCCCTCTTGTGTATTATCATTTGTATGCAGTTTCACCTGTTATCAATTTGCTTGTTTCCCCGTCCCCATCCCTCTCACCTGTTCTCCCTGATTATTGTAGCTATTTAGTCTTTCCTTCTCCGTCGTTCTGTGCTTGCTAATTGATTCTGTGTTCTACTGTTGCGTGAGTTACCGGTTCCCTGTTCAAGATAGTTTCGCACTTTGCACTACGTCTCGTCAAGTCTTGCATTGTCTATTTCACCACGTTTGATCCTGTTATCTGTGCTCTGGCTCACCTCTGCTCTGCCCACAGTCCACTCTCGAGTGAGGTCTCATCTGCTTGGCTCCCTGAGGTCTGTCCTAACTTACTACTGTTATACTGAGAGGATCTCTTTCGTTTGATCAGTCCACCACCCAGAGGAGGGTCGTTTACAGACTGCCTGTGTTTCTATATTTTTGAGTGACTTACTTACTGCCAAGGAGAGCAGAATTGTGGATTTGGTTCTGTTTAATAAATTCCTTTAATCTTCTCCCTTGCGCTTGGGTCTCCATATTTCTTGACAGTATAAAACAATATTTATTCTTGGTGGGGGTGTGGGGGGTTTGTATTCACCAGTCCCCACCAATGTCAAACGCAAACCAACGCCCTTGGGTTTAATGCACATCATGCTCAAAACGCACAGACAAATCATTATGAGAATGAGGACAACACTTTTAGATCATGCTCCAGCACATAGAGCCAGATCCCAGAAGTGAATTCCGACACACCCTTAGTGCTTCTGCATCATGAGCTGTAGACATCACGCTTAGATCAGTAAAATAGAGCCCATAATATATACTGCTATAGGAAGGATATAAAGATGGCTGACTATGCACTGCTCATTCAGGGCTAAATCAATATTAACAGAAAAGATCATCAGCTTAAACAACAAAACTGACATAATATGTAGATTAATAATCAGATCTTTGTGCTGATTCAGAATAAAACTCTAATTTGCAGGAACTGAAGTTGATCTGAACATTACACACAGAAAACTTTCACTTCAGATAAGAATCACATCACAATTAAAGCTAATGATGGAGCTTTTTAATCAACTATTAGAACAAATAAACACTGAATCTGTTGCTGAAAGAACTGTAATAAGAGAGATTAAGAACTCACCAACCAGACGACACAAACAGAGCAAAACTAACTTGAGAAACATTTTCTTCATCAGTTCACTAAAGAGCTCAAGATGGCAGCTCTGAAAAGGTGTGAAAATTCTCCAGAATTAGCTGAGATATTTATCTAATTTAATATGAACCCTCCTACAACCTGTTTCCGTTCACTTAATCTTCTTTAACATCATAAAATGTGCTGATCTTACTTTTTCAGATGAATTCTGGCCTTATATGGAAACAGCAGAAGAGAGAAACGCCTCATGAGTGTTGATCTGATATCTGCATCTGCTGCTGTGTTATTTAGTGTTGTGTCCGTGATATTTGACCCTGAACTCTTATATGACTGTTAATGGATTCACTTTCTAGATTGTAAAGTTGTTTGTTTGTAACTGTAAAAATAAGAGTCTCACAAGAGAAATAAAGCACAGAAACACTTCAACCACAATCAACTGACATGATGACAAATGTTCCCCTTCGGTTGGGGAACTCCAGTGCTATAAGTGGATTTGATGTTCTAAATCCACGTATGGGAGGATTCAGTTCAGAAGCCGCTTGTCTGAAAGAGTATTGAACGGGCCAATGAAAGAATGAATTGGCAGCGTAAGCTTGCGCAGGTGTGCTGCATTGCCAATTAACTGAGCATATAAGCACACCTGGTGCCAGCAAACGCCATCCTTTTTGCTTCAGAGACTTTTCTGATCGAGTCGATGAGGGTTCCTCCTGCTGTGATCCAGCGAACGAGAGTTTCTCCCGGTCCAGAGTGTGTACAACGCAGCGGCAGACGGTTGAGCTGGGTTTTCTCCCTTGCCTGGCGTTCCTTTGGGTCCGGTCCTCCAGAGCGGTGCGTATAAAGTTGCAACTTCACAAAGAGAGCAACACAGTCGTGCAGCACGTCCTTTTCAGGACGGCGCTCCGACTGTGCGTTTCTGGATGCTGTGGGTTCCTGTCCTCGGATGATGGGCACGGGCACTGCGTTACATGCTCCAGCATGTTAATGCGCTGCTCGCAGGCAGTTCATGTCGTCATTGCGATGCTATGACTGTGGCGCAGTAAAGATCGCGGCTAGCCTTTGCAAAAGGGCGAACCACCCCAGCTGTCCCCTGCTTTGCAGCGGGCACTCGGGCAGATCTGAGGGTTCAACGAGAGATAATCCGTCGCCCGCGGACCTCTCGCTCCTCCAAGCACTCCATCTAAGCTTTGAGCGAGGGAAGCGATCCGTCTAACAGATGGTAGCCCTTACGCTCGATCACACCGGAGATCAGATATCCACTGTGGCATCGGAGGGTGGGCTTTCATTGTCCGATGATGATCCAGACCCGCTCGCCCCCTTCGGGCAGGTGAGCGCTGTCAAAACGGATCCTGAAACGGATGTGTTAGCCTTGCTTTCCCGGGCTGCTTCGGCCGTGGGTTGGAGATGGTTTATCCCCCAGCTCCGCGGCCGGACCGACTAAAGGGGCTTTCCCTTCTTCCCGGAGGTGCACAGTAGGCTCACACGGATTTGAAGGGCACTTTTTTTCTGCTCGTGCTGAGTGTCACTCCACCCTCACCACTCTTGGTGGTGAAGCGGCCAGGGGGTGTGTGGCGATTCCTCAGGTTGAGTGCGCGATGGCGGTTAATCCGCGCGGCGCCTCTTCTTGGCGGGGTCCGCCTCGTCTCCCATCCAAAGCCTGTGAGTTTCTGCTCCCTCGGAGCTAGAGCTTACAAAGCTACGGACCAGGCTGCTTCCGCCTTGCATTCAATAGCCACCTACCAGCACTACCAAGCGCAGGCGCTGGCCGAGCTGCACGAGGGTGGGTCCAACCCAGGCTTACGAGTTTCGCACCGCAGCCGACTAAGCTCTTCGGACTACTAAGTCCGCTGTGTGTGCTTTGGGGAGGACGATGTCCACACTAGTGGTCCAGGAGCGCCACCCCTGACTAAAACTTGGCTGGTATGCACGAAGTCGACAAAGTCCGCTTACTTGACTCCCCCATATCCCAAGCTGATCGGCGACACTGTCTGCGAATTCACCCAGGAATTCGAGGCAGTGAGAGAGCAGTCTGATGGGTGATGTCTTATCGGTGGATCCGTAATCCCGCTCCGCCCGCTGTGCCATCCATACCTGCTCCTCGTCGAAGGCGCCCGCCTACGAGAGCTGCACCGCCCCCGCCTCTGGCGAAGCGAGCGCGTCGAGCACCTCGAAAGCAGGCAGCTTCCCCTGCTCAGAACGCCGCTAAGTGCGGCAACGGACCGCGAAGCGTCCTTGGGACAGGTCATCTGGAGAAGAGGGAACTTGCTCTTCCCCGCTGGAGGGCGGGGCGACATTTCCAACGGCACCTTTTACTGCCATGAAATGAAAGGGCACTTTTCCACTTCCCCGCATGTGACAGCCCGAAATCTGCCAGTCTGAGAAACTGTGCTCTCTAGCTCGCAGACTCGGTGCGCTCCGCCAGTGGCTCACGAGCACTGCAAGCCCTCCCAGTCTGGGACGCGCCGCCTCTCAGCTCGCAGGGTCTACATGCTCTGCCAGCGGCTCACGGGCGCTGGGGAGCGGTCTTCCTTCTCCCAGCCCCCAAGCCCCCTTTCCGGAGTCAGGGTGCGGAGCCAGAGCGTATCGCTCTCCTCCAGCTCTTCTGTGGGACCCTCGCGCTCCCCGGATCCCCCCGGACCCTCGCTGTCACCCTGCAGCCCAAGGTTACTCACTGAAGCTAAGCAGAGCTGAGCCTGGTCAGTACCTGGATGGGAGACCACTAGGGAACACTAAGTTGCTGTTGGAAGTGGTATTAGTGAGGCCAGCAGGGGGCGCTCAAGCTATGGTCTGTGTAAGTCCTAATGCCCCAGTAAAAGTAAAGGGGACACTAAACTGTCAGTGGGCGCCGTCTTTCGGATGAGATGTTAAACCGAGGTCCTGACTCTCTGTGGTCATTAAAAATCCCATGGCACTTCTCGTGAAAGAGCAGGGGTGTAACCCCGGTGTCCTGGCCAAAGTCCCTCTATCGGCCCTTACGATCATGGCCTCCCAATCATCCCCTTCCACCGAATTGGCTCTATCACTGTCTCTCCTCTCCACCAATAGCTGGTGTGTGGTGAGCGCACTGGCGCCGTTGTCCTGTGGCAGCCGTCGCATCATCCAAGTGGATGCTGCACACTGGTGGTGGTGTGGAGAGACCCCCCCTCATGATTGTGAAGCGCTTTGGGTGTATGGCCATACACAATAAATGCGCTATAAAAAGAAAAAAGAAAAGAAAAAAAGAAAAGAAAAAGCACACACGCTCCTCGCTGCCCCTCCGCTGGTACGTCAGCGATTGTTGTGATGACGCCATTAGCGAGGGCTCTGCCTGCCTGGTTAGCCCCCCCCTCGCGGTGGCTCATACGCACGATCAGACTCAGCTACGAGCTTCAGTTCTCGAAACGGCCTCCCAAGTTCACGGGCGTGTATTTCACCAGGGTCAATCCCCTGCCCGCCCCTGTCTTGCGAGAGGAGATTGCTGCCCTCCTGGCGAAGGGTGCAATCGAGCCAGTTCCTCCAGCCGAGATGGAGAGCGGGTTTTACAGCCCGTACTTCATCGTACCCAAAAAGAGCGGTGGGTCACGGCCAATCCTGGATCTGCGCGTTTTGAACCGCTGCCTTTACAAGCTGCTGTTCAGAATGCTTACACAGAAGCGCATCCTCCGATGCGTTCGTCCTCAGGATTGGTTTGCAGCTATAGGCCTGAAGGAAACGTATTTTCATGTCTCCAGTCTTCCGCGTCACCGCCAGTTTCTGCGGATGCGTTCGAAGGTCAAGCGTGGCAATACAAGGTCTTCCCCTTCGGGCTCTCTCTGTCTCCGCGGTTCTTCACCAAACTCACGGAGGGTGCCTTAGCGCCCCTTTGGCTTGCGGGCATCCGCATACTCAATTATCTCGACGACTGGCTGCTTAGCCCACTCGCGGGAGTAATTGACTATGCACAGAGACGAGGTGCTCCGGCATCGTCACCTATTGGGGTTGCAGGTCAACCGAGAAAAGAGTAAACTCGCCCCGGTGCAGAGGATCTCTTTTTTCGGGTTGGAGCTGGACTCGGTCACCATGGTAGTGCGCCTCTCCGGAGAGTGAGCTCGCCTGCTGCTGAACTGTCTAAGGGAGCTCGACAGCAAAATAGTGGTCCCACTGAAATACTTTCAGAGGCTCCTGGGGCATATGGCATCCGCTGCGGTCGTCACACTGCTCGGACTGCTCCATATGAGACCACTTCAGCACTGGCTTCTAGATCGAGTTCCAAGACGCACATGGCGCCTCTTTAACATACATTTGTAGAGCTGCGGGCTGGGTGACACCCAACACATTTGCAAGCTTTTACAATCTGCGAGTGGAGCCGGTTTCCTCAAGGGTGTTAGGTAACCCTTGATGATTGAGAAAACAACTCGGTGGGGTGTTGTATCACGCTTGCGGTGCCCTTTTTCCCAACACGGAGAGATGTGCACCTTCCTGTCTGTCAGTAAATTTCCCCGTCGGCAAGCCCTGCAGATTCCTCCGAGGCCCCCAGCACTGACTCAGCGGAGGAGTCACTTGCTGGCCCACTACGTTAGGTCTGCCCGTTGGTCAGCCCGCGTTTTTGGGTATAGGTGCCTGCTATGTGTGATCCCCGTTGGTTATCCCCATACGCTTATTTTCTGCCACGGTAAAGTCCCCCCCCTGGGTGGACCCGTGCCTTCCCTATCCGCTAACCACCATCTTATGCGCACTCCCCCTCCTTAGGGTTAGTCTATATGTAATTCCATTTGTCTCCCTATTGGGTGCGGATGGTCTCCGCAGCGTCCTCCCTACCGGGATTGCACGCTTCCCAACGTACTGTCGTATTTCCTAGAATTATCTAGACGCTAGGGACTCCCAAAAAAATATACCTGTTCCGTAAAGCTTCTTTTGAAGTAGGGATAAGTTAGGGCCAAGGGCACAATGGAGGACCGCGCCTTCCATGATTTGGGTACGTCACGCTTGCCTGACTGCCCTCTCATCGGAGGCGGTGGTAAGGTGCAGTCATTATGGCGCATTTAATGGCTCCCATACGTGGATTTAGAACATCAAATCCACTTATAGCACTGGAGTTTCCCAACCGAAGGGGAACGTTTGAGGTTATTGAAGTAACCCTTCGTTCCCCGAGGAGGGGAACGGAAGTGCTATACTCAGTCACCATAATGACTGTCCCTTAGCTGTTTAAAAGTCTCTTCAGCTTAAAAAGGATGGCGTTTGCTGGCACCAGGTGTGCTTATATGCTCAGTTAATTGGCGATGCAGCACACCTGCGCAAGCTTACGCTGCCAATTCATTCTTTCATTGGCCCGTTCAATACTCTTTCAGACAAGCGACTTATGAACCGAATCCTCCCATACGTGGATTTAGAACATCAAATCCACTTATAGCACTTCCGTTCCCCGAAGGGTTACTTCAGTAACCTCGAACAGTCAGCAAAAACATCAAACCACATCGCCAGATGATGAAGAAGAGGAAATATGAACACAAGTAAGACTGAACAATATTTGAGTCTCCAATAGAGTAAAGACAGAAACAGCTTGTGAAGCGTCGAGCGCCGCCTGCTGGAGGAACTGTGGAGAGACTCTTATATTTGTGTTTGTGGGAAAATATGTCCTTAAATAGGAAATAAATGAAACCTCGTTTAGAGTAAACACTTACTGCAAATGTACAGGTTAAATTTGGCGAATATAATCATTAAGTTAATATATTATTATCTAAACCCACTTGCTGTGAATGAATTATTGACTTGTAATGCTAAAAGTTTTGTGAGCGTTTATACCACACTTCAAAACAGTCATGAAGAGTTTCAAGATAATATGTGCCTACCTTTAATAATAATGTCTGTCTTTTGCTAATCAGCAATCATAGATATATACATTAGATGTCGCCTGGCCTATTGTTGTCTATTGGACAGAATGCATCAATAGCGCCGCCATCTTGCTACAGAGTAGCGCTCCTTTGAAATGAATGCGGGACCAAGGTACAGTGGAGGACTGTGGCCATCCAAAGCCAGAGATATACACATATACACATATATCTATGATTGGGAGTTTTACTGGATGTTAGTATGTAATTTTTTTTTTTCTAATTACGAAAATGATAATTTTACATCACTTTTCTACATTGATGGATCAGTGACCGCACGGGCATTCCTGACAAAAAGCTTGTGTTTGTGTGTACAGAAATGTACTATTCACCCTCCTTGTTAAATTTGTTCTCATCATGTCCTGAAACACACAGCTCCTCTCTTGCTTTTACTTCTCATACAGACGGAGGGAGCGATTAGTTTGTGAATGAATCCCCCGAACGACTCTTTCACTAACATTAGCCGACAATAATACAAGTTTCTGGCAGTGCAGCATCACGTTGTCATATTTCTTTTGCATTGTTTGCTGATTTTATTTAACAAAACTAGCATAAGCCGAGTGTTTAGTGCGAGTTGGAGCTGCTTTGCCTTATGGTGAATGCAGTAAGAGACTGTTATCATCAATAACGTGACCTGATTAGCACAAAAGTTCAGAACATACAAAAACAGAAAAAATTTAATATTACCTATGAAATGTTCTGCCTTTGTGCTTTGTTTTCTTTGTTTGCTCTACACCCGTAGACAGCGATAAAGTCCCGCATCTTCACGTAATAACACTGTCTTGACTAGTGCGGTTGAATGACATTTGTCCTGGGAGCACTGTACCAATGTGGCGGCGCTATTGACGCATGCTAAGGGTCCCTATGCGGTATCTAGTGTATATATCTATGATCAGCAATTAGCCGATAGCCGTTTCTTCAAGGTGGTGAGTGATGAATCTTGATGAAACTCTCAGCGCCCTCTGCTGGTGTACTGGTAATACTCATTACAGGACTGCTGTAACCTGCAACAAAGTGTACTAACTTGGGTTTTTACGGTGTGTGTGATCGCTCTGTAAAACGGGGAAATGTCCAGCTCGAGTTTTAACAATAATAATAATACTTTTATCAGTATAAAGAGAGCTTAAATGACAACATAAACATTATCGATGAAAGGATCTTGATAGGATGGACATCTGATCGGCACAATAATAACAAGACAGGGTAAAGTGTAATAAGAAGTGATCTAAAAGTCCTGTAAGCGTTAAAGAGGATAAATCAGTGAATCAGCCATCTTTTATCTCAACACACATTTAATAGCACTAATGCTCGAGTTGCAGTTTGATCTGAAATCTTTCAGGGTGGAAAGATCAGCAAATGAAAACATAAAGCCATTACAAATAAATGAAGATTATAAGTGAAATGACGTCATGATTTATGTTTGTGAATTTGTGCAGATCATGAAGATGAAGATTTCTGCTCTGCTCAACTGTTTTACTCCTCCAGAGGGCGCTCGACACAATCAAATACAACATGAAGAGACTTTACATTTAGACAGAGAAAACTTTATTGATGAAGACAAGCAAATACATCTGACAAATGCACAGTGAAGTAAGATCTGTGTCTTATTTTAGAGAAATATAAACAATAAATCAAACTGAATCTGTAAAATAGTAACACTACAAAACAAACATGAAAAATTCAATCATATATAAAATGTTCATTAGTAAAGCCTGTTGTACTGAACTAAATGAAAGCAAAGCTTTGTATTTGAAGTCTGCTGCTGTATTTCTGTCAAACCCTCACATGAGCTGCATCAGAACCATCAGGTTCATCTAAAATCTTCAAAATAAATGAAGCTGAAATGACTGAAAGCAGTTCTCTGACATCATCATTCAGGTTTGTGATGCGTGAATATGTGCTTGATCTTGTTCAGCTCTTCTGGATCTGATGTCATAAAGCACAATAATGACAGTGGCCACGCCCACCAGAGCAGAGAGGACCAATCGGATCGCAGCTTCAGTAGGACCACAGCAGTGAACAGAGCCTGAGGAACAAACACATCAAACTGAGCTCAGATCAGTCAATAAAGCTTCATATCAGCACTGCCATCCACTAATATCAGCTCTGCTGTACCTGAACATGTGGGACAGAGTTGACTGATGTCCAGATGTTGAGTCTGGTTGCTGATGGTGTTGTTGATCACACAGCTGTAGGTGTTTTTCTCCTGATATTCCACCTCCAGAGGTAGAGAGAGACTGATGCTGAGATCAGACACACTGATGCTGGACAATAAACTGTTTCCTTTGTACCAGGAGAGACTCACAGCGCTCACATTCACCACTGAACACAGCACTGAACAATACTGCACTGATGAAGATGAGGATGAAGAACATTGAGAAGAGTTGAGGATGAGGACAGGAACAGGCAGAGCTGAAAACACCAGAGAATAAAGAGAAATGAGGAGAAATCAAGAGACTGAAGAAGACAGAAAACAACATTTAAATGATCAGACATTAGTGTAGATCTGTTTCTGAATAAATAAAACCTGTGAAACCAATATTAAACTCACCGACAGTGAGAATGAAACTCTGTATTTTCTTAAAGTTGATAGATAATTCATAAACTCCAGCATGTTTAGTTCTGGTGTCTGTGATGATCAGAAATCCAGTTTTATTGTCCAGTTTCAGTCTGTCTCTGAATCTCCCATCAAGAACATCATCAAATACAGAGAAACTATTGGTTCGTTTATTAATTTTTGCTATTAAAGTGTCTTCATCTCCAAACCTCCACTCAATCTGCTTGTATTTGTTCAATTTTGTGAGATCAGAGTTTAGAGTGACTGAATCTCCCTCCATCACTGATATTTCTTCTGCATCAATAAACACAGAAACAGGGTTTTTGTCAGATTAGGATCATTAAAGCTCTATTGTTGTGTCTGAAAATGTATTTTAATATCACAAAACAACAGAAAATAAACAAAAACAGCAAAGAACTTTGTGGATTAAAACTACAGCTGGTGATTAAAAGAGGAAACCAGATGAAGCCCATTTATAACTCACTATAGACAATGAGATCAAAATAAACAATAATATAGTTGGTAAGTAGTTTATAAACTCCAGCATGTTCAGTTGTGGTGTTTGCGATGATCAGAGATCCAGTTTTATTGTCCAGTTTCAGTCTGTCTCTGAATCTCCCATCAAGAACATCATCAAATACAGAGAATCTGTTTGCCGCTACATTGATTTCTGCTATTAAAGTGTCTTCATCTCCAAACCTCCACTGAATCTGATCATCATTCTTCAGTTCAGAGACACCAGAGCTCAGAGTGACTGAATTTCTCATTTTCACAGACACTTCTTTATCGTCTCCTGTATCACCAAACACACAGAGAAGAAACAGAAACAGATCATGATTAACAGACACAGATTAAGACGGCCATTTGATGATTTACAAAAGTAATATTACATTTGAAATTAATATAATAAACCAACAAAAACAAAAGCAGGTTTGGGTTAAAAACTGTGTCTTTGTGCTGATTAAAATATAAATCAGATCAAACTAATATTTAACTCACCCAAAACTCTCAGTTTAACAGTGTTGATTTCAGTGTTGATCTGTACTTTATAATCTCCAGCATTTTCAGTTATGATGTCTGTGATGATCAGAGATCCAGTTTTATTGTCCAGTTTCAGTCTGTCTCTGAATCTCCCATCAAGAACATCATCAAATACAGAGAAACTGTTGGTCTGTTTATTGATTTCTGCTATTAAAGTGTCTTTATATCCAAACCTCCACTGAATCTGATCATCATTCCTCAGTTCAGAGACACCAGAGCTCAGAGTGACTGAATTTCCCTTATCCACTTGTATTTCATCTTCATCATCAAACACACAATGAGAACAATTATCAACATTCACATAGTAAGACTTAAACTGAAAGCTGTGATCATTTATTGTTCATATTGTGATGCAGTTATATATATTAATTAAAAATGGCAGTTTGTTCATCTTTCAGGTTGCTGAAAGAATCATTTGTTTCTTTTTTTCACGCGTCACTCTCACGTTTGTACGTTGAGCTCTTTATTCTCTCCAGCTACGCCTCGGTCCTCTGTCGTTCAAAATTCAGCATAGCCTACTTGTTTCAGAAATAGGCTAGCCTTAAAAAAGGTAGAAATTGCATAAACGTAAACTAAAAATAACATAACGAAACGAAAACCTCTTGATAATAATAATAATAATAATAATTCTTTACATTTATATAGCGCTTTTCTGGGCACTTAAAGTGCTTCTCCACATTCACCACCAGCGTGCAGCATCCACCTGGATGACTCGACGGCAGCCATTTTGCACCAGACCGCACACCAGCTGATCGGTGGAGAGGAGACAGAGTGATGAAGCCATTTATGATATGGGGAGGGTTAGGAGGCCATGATAGACAGAGGCCAGTGGGCAGATTTGGCCAAGATGCTGGGGTTAAACCCCTACTCTTTTTCGCAGGACATCCTGGGATTTCTAACGACCACAGAGAGTCGGGACCTCGGTTTAACGTCTCATCCAAAAGGTGGCGCTCACTGAGCAGTATAGAGTCCCCGTCACTATACTGGGGCATTAGGACCCACACAGACCGCAGGTTGGGTGCCCCCTGCTGGCCTCACTAACACCACTTTCGGCAGCAACCTAGCTTTCCCATGTGGTCTCCCATCCAGGTACTGACCAGGCGCAGCCCTGCTAAGCTTAAGTGGGCGATCATGTGAGAGTCACCAACACAATCTCACGGCAATTCGTAACTTTTTGATTTAGTGGCTAATTTGTATGAATTTGTATGATCTAATTCGTACAATTTAATATGATTTGCCCATCACACAATGACGCTTGGGGTTAGGGGTGGGGTTAGGTGCCACGCCTCCTTTTTAAAATCGTACATTTTCGTAAGACTGAACTCATACGAATTCGTACAAATTAGCCACTGAGCTGACAAAACGCAAAATACTTACGTTTTCTCGTGAGATCACGCTGGAGTTGCAGAGAGCTACAGTAGCTGTCGGCTGCTCTTGATGATGACTTAGGGCCTATTTGGCTAAAACAGACAGGCATTCTTCGGGTTGCCATGACAATGACACTGCTTTGCATTTTATTTACACTGAACCAAAACAGCATTGGATACTAAAGTTGCCTTGAATACGAGAGATTCAAATGGTCAGAGCTGGTATTTGTTAGGTTCAATTAATTCGGTACCACGTCATTACACTAAAGTCTAAGCAGACACAGACATGCTTAAGAGCTGCTTTAAATCAGCTGTGCAAAGAGGACTTGATATGTTTACAATGCTCCATTTTTGTTTCTGAAAGCTTGATTTAATAAAATACGCAAAATAGTGTGTGGATTAGTGTTATACATGTTGAATCAGATGAAACACAATTGTAACTCACCAAAGACAGTGAGATAGAAAGAAATATGAAGATAGTCGCTCTGTAGTTTATAACGTCCAGCATGTTCAGTTGTGATGTCTGTGATGGTCAGAGATCCAGTTTTCTTGTCCAGTTTCAGTCTGTCTCTGAATCTCCCATCAGGACCATCAGCAAATACCGAGAATCTGTTGGTTTGTTTATTGATTTCAGCTATCAGTGAGTGGATATTTGCAAACCTCCACTGAATCAGATCATCATCCTTAATTTCAGTGAAACCAGTGTGCAAAGTGACTGACTCTCCTGTTTTCACAGACACTTCCTTCCTGTTCACTGTATCGCCAAACACACAGAGAAAAAAAAAAAAAAGAGTATGAATAACATAGATAAATGTGCTCATTTTATGTTTACAAAAGTCAATTTACATATGAAATGTATATCGTAAAACAACAAACAGAAAAGCAAGACAGGTAATTAATTGCATCTTTGTGCTGATTAAAAATAAATCAGATGAAGCTAGCGTTCAGCTCACCATAAACTTCGAGTGTAACAGAGTTGACTTCAGTGTTGGTCTGTAGTTTATAAACTCCACCATGTTCAGCTGTGATGTTTGTGATGGTCAGAGATCCAGTTTTCTTGTCCAGTTTCAGTCTGTCTCTGAATCTCCCATCAAGAACATCATCAAATACAGAGAATCTGTTGGTCTGTTTAGTGATTTCTGCTATTAAAGTGCCTCCATCTCCAAACCTCCACTGAACCCGATCATCATTCATGATGTTAATATAATCAGTGTTCAGAGTAACTGAATCCCCCATTTCCACAAACACTTTATTCTCTTCTGTTTCACCTAACACTCAGGAAAGAAACAGATTATGAACAACAGAGACAGATTAAGACGGTCATTTGATGGTTTACGAAAGAAAATTTACATTTGAATTTTAAATAATAAATTAGCGAAACTTAGAACATGTTTGTATTAGTAACTGTGTTAATTAATAATAATTAAATTGGAACTGATATTTAACTCACTCCAAAGTGCAAGTTTCACAGTGTAGATTTTATTGTTGGTCTGTGCTTTATAAACTCCAGCATGTTCAGTTCTGGTGTCTGTGATGGTCAGAGATCCAGTTTTATTGTCCATTTTCAGTCTGTCTCTGAATCTCCCATCAAGAACATCATCAAATACAGAGAATCTGTTGGTCTGTTTATTGATTTCTGCTATTAAAGTCTCTTTTGTTCCAAACCTCCACTGAATCTGATCATCATCCTTCATTTTGGTAACACCAGAGCTCAGAGTGACTGATTTTCCCTTATATACTCGTATTTGATCTTTAGCAAAAAACACACAAAGAAAAAAAATATTAATATTTGCAAACTAAGAATTTACAGTCTGAATTTAAATTCTGTACTAATAGAGTAAAACCATAAATATAAGACAAATTAACAAGTAAAACAGTAGAAAGGACACAAATAAAGCAAAATTTAGTGTTGATTAATATTGTGCGCAGTAAATAAATAAATAAACAGGTGAAACTGATTTCCAATCAGCAATGTTTATGAATGCTAGCAGGATATGGAAGTTTTTAAAATTTCAGTTTCGAACCAAATGGTATCGATTGATACCGAACTCAATACTTTTGATAACACTACTACATACTTATACTGTATTGACTGGGTTAAACAGAATTGCATTACTAAAAGAGACTAAAATACAATCTTCGTTGACTAAAGCTAGACTATTATCAGTTTTTGTCGACTAAAACTAGACGAAAAGAGTCATCGATAATTTTAACTAGGATAAGTTTGAAATGGTCAGACCTTTAGCTAACTAAATCTTGAATAGACCAAAAATAAAGTATTAATGTGATTAAAATGTTTAAAAAAGTGTATAAAACGCTCAAATGTTAGGGTTAGAAGTTTAAAATTCCAGGTATCGATTGGTATCAAACTCGATACTTTTGACAACACTACTACTAGATACTTATATTGACTGGGTTAAACAGAATTGCATTACTAAAAGAAACTAAAATACAATCTTCGTTGACTAAAGCTAGACTAAATGTTATCAATTTTTGTCGACAAAAACTAGACGAAAAGAGTCATGGTTAATTCTGACTAGGATAAGACTGAAATGCGCAGACCTTTAGCTAACTAAATCTTGAATAGACCAAAAAATAAAATAATAATGTGATTAAAATGTTTAAAAAACTAAAACGACAGCTTCACAATGTATAAAACGCTCAAATGTTAGGGTTAGAAGTTTAAAATTCCAGGTATCGATTGGTATCAAACTCGATACTTTTGACAACACTACTACTAGATACTTATACTGTATTGACTGGATTAAACAGAATTGCATTACTAAAAGAGACTAAAATACAATCTGCGTTGACTAAAGCTAGACTATTATCAGTTTTTGTCGACTAAAACTAGACGAAAAGAGTCATAGATAATTTTAACTAGGATAAGTTTGAAATGGTCAGACCTTTAGCTAACTAAATCTTGAATAGACCAAAAAATAAAGTATTAATGTGATTAAAATGTTTAAAAAACTAAAACGACAGCTTCACAATGTACAAAACGCTCAAATTTTAGGGTTAGAAGTTTAAAATTCCAGGTATCGATTGGTATCAACCTCGATACTTTTGACAACACTACTACTAGATACTTATATTGACCGGGTTAAACAGAATTGCATTACTAAAAGAAACTAAAATACAATCTTCGTTGACTAAAGCTAAACTAAATGTTATCAATTTTTGTCGACAAAAACTAGACGAAAAGAGTCATGGATAATTTTGACTAGGATAAGACTGAAATGCGCAGACCTTTAGCTAACTAAATCTTGAATAGACCAAAAAATAAAGTATTAATGTGATTAAAATGTTTAAAAAACTAAAACGACAGCTTCACAATGTATAAAACGCTCAAATGTTAGGGTTAGAAGTTTAAAATTCCAGGTATCGATTGGTATCAAACTCGATACTTTTGACAACACTACTACTAGATACTTATATTGATCGGGTTAAACAGAATTGCATTACTAAAAGAAACTAAAATACAATCTTCATTGACTAAAGCTAGACTATTATCAGTTTTTGTCGACTAAAACTAGACGAAAAGAGTCATGGATAATTTTAACTAGGATAAGTTTGAAATGCTCAGACCTTTAGCCAACTAAATCTTGAATAGACCAAAAAATCAAGTATTAATGTGATTAAAATGTTTAAAAAACTAAAACGACAGCTTCACAATGTATAAAACGCTCAAATGTTAGGGTTAGAAGTTTAAAATTCCAGGTATCGATTGGTATCAAACTCGATACTTTTGACAACACTACTACTAGATACTTATACTGTATTGACTGGGTTAAACAGAATTGCATTACTAAAAGAGACTAAAACACAATCTGCGTTGACTAAAGCTAGACTATTATCAGTTTTTGTCGACTAAAACTAGACGAAAAGAGTCATAGATAATTTTAACTAGGATAAGTTTGAAATGGTCAGACCTATAGCTAACTAAATCTTGAATAGACCAAAAAATAAAGTATTAATGTGATTAAAATGTTTAAAAAACTAAAACGATAGCTTCACAATGTATAAAACGCTCAAATGTTAGGGTTAGAAGTTTAAAATTCCAGGTATCGATTGGTATCAAACTCGATACTTTTGACAACACTACTACTAGATACTTATATTGACCGGGTTAAACAGAATTGCATTACTAAAAGAAACTAAAATACAATCTTCGTTGACTAAAGCTAGACTAAATGTTATCAGTTTTTGTCGACAAAAACTAGACGAAAATAGTCATGGATAATTCTGACTAGAATAAGACTGAAATGCTCGGACCTTTAGCTAACTAAATCTTGAATCGACAAAAAATGAGTGTTAATGTAACTTAAATTAATAAAATTAAAACTTTACAAGGTATAAAACGCTCAAATGTTAGTGTTAGTAGTTTAAAATTCTAGGTATTGATTGGTATCGAACTCGATACTTTTGACAACACTACTACTAGATACTTACATTGACTGGGTTAAACAGAATTGCATTAATAAAAGACTAAAATACAATTTTTGTTGACTAAAACTAGACGAAACATTTTGTGTTGATTAATATTGCGCGCAAAAACAAAAGAAAATAAATAGGTGAAACTACCATTTAACTCACCATAGACAATAAGATAGACTGCCCTGAGGATAATCTCTTTGTTCTGTAGTTTATAAACTCCAGTATGTTCAGTTGTGATGTCTGTGATGGTCAGAGATCCAGTTTTCTTGTCCAGTTTCAGTCTGTCTCTGAATCTCCCATCAAGAACATCATCATATACAGAGAATCTGTTGGTCTGTTTACTGATTTCTGCTATTAAAATATCTTCATATGCAAACCATTTAATCTGATCATCCTTCTGTAGATCAGTGAGGTCAGACCTGAGAGTAACTGAATCTCCCACAGTAGCTTCATAATCCCTAATCCCACCTGCAGAACAGATATGGACAGAATAAAGCTTTAAATCAAATGATGTTGTCTTTTAAATGTAATCACTAAAATACTTGTGATCATTTAAATGAGAAGTGAATAATATTTTGGAGCTAATCATAATGTCACAGCACAGTAGGATGAGACGGGGAATTCAGGTGACGGTGATCTTGGGTGCTGGGATTTAGGTGGGGGAATAGTTGAAAGTGAATGCCTGACAGTACTCCCTCTCTTTTAGGGACAGCTCCCGAAACCCTTTCACAACAGCTTTTTCTTCCCTCCAAATGGCATCAATTAAAAAAAAAAAGTAGGTTAAACTGGTGTTAAATCAAAGGTCATGAGCTGCAAATGCAAATGAGATCTGTAGCCTTTTTCTGTTAGTAATTGAAAAGGGTAGATCTTGTCTTTGGCTAAAAAGGTTGGTGACCACTGGTGTATAGAGTTCTAGTGAAAGGGGATTCGTCTTAACTGTGGGGTCTTCTGTGGCAGAGGGAGAGATGACATTATGCAGTGAAACATGAAATATTGGGTAAATGCAGTGGGTGTGGTGGTAGTGGGGGGCTGAAGTTGGTAGCAGACCTCATTGATCTACTTATGTGAATGGACTTATGAAGCAGGAACTCAGCTTCTTAGGGCGCACTCACACTATGCTATCCGAACCATGCCCTGGCGCACTTCTCAGTTCGTTTGAGAAGTGTGAGTGTTCTGAATTGGGCTCAGGCACAGTTCAGTTGGCTGGCCATGGCTCGAAAGGAAGAGGTGTGCCAGAGCATGGTTCGATTGGGCTGTGGCACGGTACATTTGTAGTGTGAGTGCAAAGCGCACCTGAGCCAAAAACTAAAGACGCAACAGGCCTGTTTCATATGGATTCATTAATCATACTTACTTTTTAATGAACGCAAACATTCGTTACTAAAAAGGTTGTGAGTGAAGGAGCCGTGGACAAAAGGGAAGAGCTGGGGGGAGTGGGGCTTGGCTTAGGTTGTTGCGAAGCAGACGACAGTGAAGAGCGATGTTATTATTAAATATGCAAACCCTTCGCTGCACGACAGCTGCACCTTCAGCAAACCTCCTAATACCTGCAGCACGAGGATTTTATGAATATTTATAAACATCAAAAGTTGTGAATTTGTTCTGCAAAATATTTGTTGTGTGTCACTGCATCCCAAACAACTAAGACAATATAACTAATGCAATCTCCACTGTTCAGAGCGAGAGAGCTTCTCTTCCTGTTAAACTGAACATTCGCATCATCGATGACGTAGGCGTGCTCAGGTTCGGTAGGTAAAGATGTAGTGTGAGTGCAGGCTGTCGGGGGCAACCATGCCAAGTGAGAGTACGCCCTTAGAAGACAGGTGGTGGCACAGACCCGGTTAGACCCAGATAGAAATCCAAACTCTGTTGCCAGGTTGGTAGATGGGTGTTTTTAATCTACTGGGAACTGCAAACCTCTTGGTTCTTTGTACAGCTCTCTGTAGATGGACATGAGTTCCACACTCTCTCTGATACATTGATCAACAGCTGTAACGTTTGAGGATTCCTCCATCCGGTGGAACAACAGTGACTGGTATCAGAGTATGCACTGGTACAAGGTCTGTACTCATATGCACTCACTGGTCACTTTTTACCGGGTTAGAACCCTTTTGCCTTCAACAAGGTACTGAACATATTTCTCAGAGATTTTGGTCCATTTTGACATGATAGCGTCACGCTGTTACTGCAGATTTGTCGGCTGCACATCCATGATCCGAATCTCCTGTTCCACCACATCCCAAAGGTGCTCCATTGGATGACTGTGGAGGCCATTTGAGTACAGTGAACTCATTGTCATGTTCAAGAAACCAGTCTGAGATCATTTGCGCTTTGTCATGGTGTGTTAACCTGCTGGAAGTAGCCATCAGAAGGTACACTGTGGTCATAAAGGGATAGACATGATCAGCAACAATACTCAGGTTGGCACGATGCTTAGTTGGTACTAATGGACCCAAAGTGTGCCAAGAATATATCCCCCACACCATTACAACACCAGCCTGAACCATTGATACAAGGCAGGATGCAGCAATTTTGGTGAGCCTGCGTGAATTGTAGCCTCAGTTTCCTGTTCTTAGCTGACACCCGGTGTGGTCTTCTGCTGCTATAGGTTATCCGCCTGAAGGTTGAATGTGTTGTGCATTTAGAAAAGCTCTTCTGCATACCGAGTGGTTATTTGAGTCACTGTTGCCTTTCTATTAGCTGGAACCAGTCTGGCTATTCTCCTCTGACTAAGCAAATTTTGCTATTCAACCCCTGACTAAAGAGCAGACTCGTTCCAGAGTATGGTATTGAATGTTGTATTCAGGAAGGGTGGAAGATCCTTGATGAAGATTAAACAACTGGTCTGATTTAGATCAATATTAATAAAATTTTAAAAATATCTCAAAGATTCTCAGCTTAAAGTTGCCCTGATAAGGAATTTAAGATTTTTCTTTTTTCCCTCTATCATGACGTACATCTACTTGACACTTGAAATTAGAACAAAATGAAGGAGAGTGCAGGATTTGTACTTTGAGAACCAATTGAATTGTTGAAAGATGACGTTGCTAACAAAATGAAGGAAGATTGACTGACGGAAAATTCAGAACAGAAACGAGACAACCACTGATATGTCTACGCTAAAGCAATAACATGACCAGGAAGTGAAGAAAGTTGTTTTAAAGCAGAGGGAAGGTTATTTGATTTAAGTTCATTTGTACAAACCAATGAAAAGCCCAGATACATTGTTTACAACAAGAACTACTATATGCATATAAAACAGAGTACATTTTGATTTCATGGCGACTTCAAATGCCTCAACTTATAAAATGTGTATATTAATAATCCCTTTGTGCTGATTCTGAATAAAACTCTCATTTGCAGGAACTGAAGTCGATATCAACATTACACACAGAAAACTTTCACTCCAGATACCACAATGAAAATTATTGCTGTGGCTGTTTAAGTGTTTTAAAAATAAGGGGCAAATTAAAAATTTTTTTTAGAAAAATTAAACACTGTATCCATCGCTAAAAGACTTGTAACAAAAATAGATTAAAAACTCACCAATGACCAGACGACACAAACAGAGCAAAACTAACTTGAGAAACATTTTCTTCATCAGTTCACTGAAGAGCTCAAGATGGCAGCCCTGAAAATGTCTGAACATTCTCCAGACTGAATTGAGATGTTTATCTGATTTAATGCGAGCCCTCCTATAACCTCAGTTTCCTTTCACTCAACAATCTTCTTTAACATCATAAAATGTGCTGATCTTACTTTTTTTAGATGAATTCTGGCCTTATATGGAAAGAGCAGAAGAGAGAAACGCCTCATGAGTGTTGATTTGATATCTGCATCCTCTGGTGTTTAGTGTTGTGTTGATTGCACTGTAAAACGGAAACATTTCAGAGGACAAGACAGGATAAAGTGTGCTATGAGTGATCTGAAAGACCTACATGTGTTAAAAAGGATAAATCTGTGAATAAGCCATCTTTCATTTCAACACACATTTAATAGCACTAATGTAGTGTCTGTTCTGAAATCTTTCAGGGTGGAAAGATGAAAATATAAAGCCATTAAAAATAAGTTAAAATTACATGATTTACGTTTGTGGTTTGTGAATTTGTGCAGAACATGCAGATGCACATTTTTGCTCTGCTGAACTGTGTAATTCCTCTAGAGGGCACTCAACATAATGAAATTTCAAAAAATGGCAAGACTCCTTAAATTTAGATAGAGAAAACTTTATTGAATAAGACAAGCAAATACATCTTACAAATGCAGAGTAAAGAAAGATCTCTGTGTTATTTTAGAGAAATACTACAAAAAGAGAAACATGAAAAAAAAACTGTCTATGTAACTATGTAAAAAAATGTAATTAATAATTTTAAGTATTTATAAAAAACACTCACTAGAACTGCATCAGAACAATCAAGATCATGAAATTAAAACCAAATGAAGATGAAATTATTAAAAAAGCAGTCATATTACTTCATTATTCTGATTTGTTATAGGTGAATTTGTGCTTGATCGTCTGGATCTGATGTCATAAAGCACAATAAAGACAGTAGCCATTCCCACAAGAGCAGAAAGGACCAATCGGATCACAGCTTCAGTTGGACCACAGCAGTGAACAGAGTCTGAAGAACAAATACAAGAGTTAAATGTGTTTTGTAAACGAGGTCAACACATTTAGGTCCTACACATTTAGGTCCTTACCTACACCTTGTTTAGGAATGAGACAACTCTTTCTACGGTGGGAGCAAGACTATTCTTTCTATAGGGGGATTGAGACAACTCTTTCTGTAGTGGGACTAAGACCATACTTTCTGTGGTGGGGCTGAGACAACTATTTCTGCGGTGGAATGGAAAAACTATGTGGTGGCAGTGAGACAGTGAGACAACTCCTTTTGCGATGGAAGCAAAACAACTCCTTCTGTAGTGTGACTGAGACAATTCTTTCTATCAAAGAGTGAGACAACTGTTTCTGCGATGGGAATGGGCAACTCTTTCTGCTGTTGGTGTGGACAACACCTTCTGCTGTCGGAATGAACAGCTATTTCTGTGGTGAGAGTGAGACATTTTTTTCTATGATAGGAATGGACAACACTTTCTTCTGTGGGAGTGGACAACTCTTTCGGCTATGGGGGTGAACAACTCTTGTCAGTTGTAAAAATGGACAACCATTTATGGAGTAGAAAGGAGTAAGTAATAGTGAGACAAATCTGTCTAGGGTGGGAGTGAGACAACTCTTTCTGTGGTGAGAGAGAGAAAACTTTCTATGGGGGAGTGAGATGAAAGTAAGACAACTCTTTCTATTGAAGAGTGGTAACTCTTTCTTAGATAGGAATGGGCAACTCTTTTTGTGGTGGGAATGGACAACTCTTTCTGCGATGGTAGTGGACAAAACCTTATGCTCTGGAAATGGACAAGTCTTTCTATCTGAGAGTGAGACAACTTTTTCTGCAACGGGAATGGCCAACTCTTTCTGCAGTGGGAGTGAGATAACTCTTTCTGTTGTGAGAGTGGGAACTCTTATGGACAGCTTCTGGGGAGAGAGCGAGACAAGATTTTCTATGATAGGAATTGACAATTCTTTCTGCGGTGCAAGTGAGACAACACTTTCTGCGGTGGAAGTGAGACAACTCTTTCTGCGGTGGAAGTGAGACAACTCTTTCTGCGGTGGAAGTGAGACAACTCTTTCTGCGGTGGAAGTGAGACAACTCTTTCTGCGGTGGAAGTGAGACAACTCTTTCTATTTAAGAATGAGAACTCTTTCAGCAGTGGGACTGGGACAACTCTTTCTGTGATAGGAATGGGCAACTCTTTCTGCGGTGGGAGTGGACAAAACCTTATACTGTGGAAACGGACAACTCTTTCTATCTGGTAGTGAGACAACTCTTTCTGTGGTGGGACTGAGACAACTCCTGCAATGGGAATGGAGAACTCTTTCTGCCGGGGAGTGAGGCAACTCTTTCTGCGGTGGGACTAAGACAACTTTTTCTGTGGCGGGAGCGAGGCAACTCTTTCTGCAGTAGGACTGAGACAACTCTTTCTGTGGTGGGACCAAGACAACTCTTTCTGCGATGGAAGTGGACAACACCTTCTGCTGTAAGAATGGACAACTCTTTCTGGGGTGGGAGAGAGACAACTCTATCTGTGATTGGAGTGAGATAACTCTTTCTTTGATTGGAATGGACAACTCCTGTGGTGAGAGTGAGACAAGATTTTCTATGACAGAAATGAACAACTCTTTCAGCTGTAAGAATGGACAACTCTTTCTGCAGTGGAAGTGGACAACTCTTTTTGTGATGGGCATGGGCAATCCAAGTGTAAGAGGTGTCAAGAGAGTCTTGTCATTTGACTCCCATCAAGTTCAACACTCTAACCCAGGGGTGTCCAAAGTCACTCTTGGAGGGCCGGTGTCCTACTGACTTTAGCTCCAACTTGCTTCAACACACCTGCCTGGAAGTTTCTAGTATACCTAATAAGAGCTTGATTGGCTTGTTCAGGTGGGTTTGATTAGGACAGGAGCTAACTCTCCAGGACACCAGCCCTCCAGGACTGAGTGTGTATGTCCCTGCTCTAACCTTTAGACCACAACAAAATATGTGCCTTTTTTGACTCTCTCGATGTTCCCTCTCCAATTCATAATTCTTAAAAATAGATGAAACTTTAATCTCAAAAAAGCTAAGAAAAAACATGGTGACCGCAAGTAGGACATGGCTTATTTTATATACTATCTCCTAGTAGCTCACCCTAAATAAGACTGGCCAATTCTGTGATGTGTTGGCCGAGAAGATAAAGATCAACAAACTGATATCAGCGTAGTGAATAAATGTCAATATTAGAACTGCCATACCTGAACACGTGCGACAGAGTTGACTAGTGTTCAGAAGCTGGGTCAGGTTGCTGAAGGGATTGTCGATCACACAGCTGTAGGTGTTGTTGTCCTGATATTCCACCTCCAGAGGTAGAGAGAGACTGATGCTGAAATCAGACACACTGATGCTGGACAATAAACTGTTTTCTTTGTACCAGGAGAGAGTCGCGTGATTCACATTCACCACTGAACACAGCACTGAACAATACTGCACTGATGAAGATGAGGATGAAGGACACTGGGAAGAATTTCTGCTGATTACTGGAAATGGGAGATGAGCTAAGATAGGGAATAACATAAACATCTGATCAATGGCTTTAGCTTCTGTTAGTGCATTGCATTTATGAGTGTTTTATGTTCTGTAATAAAACACAATATGTAAATATAAAAAGAACCCAGACTCACCACAGACAGAAACACTGAACCAGTCAACTGCCCATTTTGCTCCAATTACCAGTAGTTTGTAATCTCCATCATGTTCGGTTCCGGCGTCTGTGATGGTCAGAGATCCAGTTATATTGTCCAGTTTCAGTCTGTCTCTGAATCTCCCATCAAGAACATTATCAAATACAAAGATGCTGTCAGTCGTTACATTAATTTCAGCTATTAAAGTGTCTTCATCCCTGAACCACCACAGAATCAGATCAGTATCTTTCACTTCAGTGAGACCAGAGTTTAGGGTCACTGAATCCCCCTCCTTCACTAATTTCACTTTATCATCACCAAACACACCTGAAGAAAAGTCAGATTAAAGCTTTAAAATAACTTCAATAACTTAAAAATATCCACAACTAAAGTGTGTACATCTAAATTTAAACATAATTTTAAAATGTAGCCAAACTACTACTAGTACCAAAACAGAAGCAGCCGAAGACATCATTTAAAACTCACCAAGCAGACGCCACAAACAGAACAAGACTAATTTGAGAAGCATTTTCTTTGTTGGTTCACAGAATGTAAAGTCTTAAAATGTGTGAGAACACTCCTGACTGAACGGTGATATTTATCTGCTTGTTTGTGAACCCTCCTCTAACCAGTTTCCGCTCACTCATCCAACTCCTTAAAATCATGAAAATCAGCCATTTTAACTGATCTGACATTTTCTCGTGAATTATGATACACGTCTTGAGCACAAACAACCAACTGTAGCTGTTAATCTGCAAACACATCAAACCACATGATCAGATTCCTGTGCCGATCCAACCAACAGGAAAACAGCTTCAGCATAAATTTTTGACCTTAAAAAAATGAGTATCAAGTTTATAATGTTTGCTTGTGTTGCTACAACATTATCTAAGAGTGAATGTTAATGGGCAGATACAGTTGCTAGTAAATGTAATACAACTGTCAGGGATCTGATCAGGGGAAACAGAAGAGACACAGTTGCAGGTCCTTTACAGTTTATTCATACAATAGCAAAGGACAGTCTCAGGGAGAAAAAAATGTCATTCAATAAAAACTGCTCCAAAAAGGAAAATAAAACTAGTCTTTTTAGTCTTTTCTCAATAGCTCTCAGTAGGAAAAAATCTAAAAAAATAAAAAATAAAATAAAATAAAAATAAAAAATCCAGAGGGATAAAAGCTTCAACGCAAACTCTACGTGGAAGAAACGGTCTTAGAAAACTAAAGTTCATATATAAAAAGGCAAAAGTAGAACGAAATAGTTGTTCAAAAAGATCCACAAGCCAAGGAACAGAAACTTCTCCATAGAGGGAACCATCTTCTCAGATGGGTGTAACTATAATAACACCCGACAGGGGGCGCAGAGTGGCATTTCCTGGGCGTAGAGCGCACAAAACTGTTGCGTGTGGAAAAAAAAAACTTGCAATGCTTTTCTCACCACTTTTGGAGCTGGTTGAAGCAGTGCGAAAGCCGGGGATGCAGGAACACTGGAAGATGCTTTCACAACAACACCGTGGCGCCGCTTCAAGTGAGATTTCAGATTAGTCGTACTGCCCGCGTATTTTACAGATGCGCGGCACATTTTGCAAATTGCATCTGTCCTGTCATGTCGTCCATCCTTAAATCCATAATGTTGCCATACTTTAGATTTAAAACTCAGTGAGGAATAAAATGTTTGTTTTGCTTCTCGCGCTTTCTGAGGGCGCACCACTAGCTTCATCTGCACACCTGATACACTGAGTTGTAGTGTAAGTGTACACATCCGCAAATCCGTTGCTAAGGCTTACTTTATGTAGCTCGATTAAATTATGCGCCAAAAACAGGTTGACAACACTTGTTAATAAATAAAAAATACATTCTATATTAAAAATATAAGCTGTATCTTGGAAAAACCGATGCATCTCGATTTGCTTCCAAAATTTCATTCATCCTCTTCTGCTCAAACGATGCACTCTCATCGTGCACGCGCATGACCGCATATCAATGCATATCGGTTAATCTTCCCATCCCTACTACACATGCTTTTTGCCCTGCAGTTTTAAAGACGACATCAGATGCACATATTTGCTTTGCTGAACCTTTTTTTATTCCTCCAGAGGGCACTCGACATCATGAAATAAAACAAGACGAGACTCTTGGACTGAAGAAAGAGAAAATTTTATTAATACAGATGCAAATACATCTGGCAAATATATGATATTATAAACAAAGCATCCAAACTAGATCTGGACAATAATAACACTACAAAACACAAACATTAAAGATTGCATTGTACATAAAAACTTAACACTTAAAGCTGTGAACTGAGCATAATGAAAGCAAAGCTTTGTATTTGAAGTCTGCTGCTGTATGTATGTCAAACCCTCACATGAGCTGCATCAGAACCATCAGGTTCATCTAAAATCTTCAAAATAAATGAAGCTGAAATGACTGAAAGCAGTTCTCTGACATCATCATTCAGGTTTGTGATGCGTGAATATGTGCTTGATCTTGTTCAGCTCTTCTGGATCTGATGTCATAAAGCACAATAATGACAGTAGCCACGCCCACCAGAGCAGAGAGGACCAATCGGATCGCAGCTTCAGTAGGACCACAGCAGTGAACAGAGCCTGAGGAACAAACACATCAAACTGAGCTCAGATCAGTCAATAAAGCTTCATATCAGCACTGCCATCCACTAATATCAGCTCTGCTGTACCTGAACATGTGGGACAGAGTTGACTGATGTCCAGATGTTGAGTCTGGTTGCTGATGGTGTTGTTGATCACACAGCTGTAGGTGTTTTTCTCCTGATATTCCACCTCCAGAGGTAGAGAGAGACTGATGCTGAGATCAGACACACTGATGCTGGACAATAAACTGTTTCCTTTGTACCAGGAGAGACTCACAGCGCTCACATTCACCACTGAACACAGCACTGAACAATACTGCACTGATGAAGATGAGGATGAAGGACATTGAGAAGAGTTGAGGATGAGGACAGGAACAGGCAGAGGAGCTGAAAACACCAGAGAATAAAGAGAAATCAAGAGACTGAAGTGGACAAGACCCATCCACAGTAGAGCATTGAACAACATCTACAAGCCCAAATCAGAAAAGGTTAGGACAGTATGAAAAAGCCTAAAGTAAAAAAATATGTAAATTAAAGAAGCAGTGATGCCTAAATTATTTTCAGTTGTATCTCATTGCAGGCAATACAACAAACATCATTTAATGCGTTCCTAATGACTTTTATTGTTTGTTTGTATTTCACAATGTAAATATGTATTCCAATTTTGTTTCTTCGCGCTGAGCGGAGCTCTCAGTAAGGGACCGTCGGAAAAGTGCTTCTTTTTTCCATTTTTTTTTTTTTTGCTCCGCTCAGCACGAGCTCTCTCAGCTAAACACATATTGCGAGGGCTTAAATGGAGCAGTGGTCATAATATCGAGCGGGGAAAAAAAAAGAAAAAGACAACTGTGAAACATAACCAGCTTTTTCTTTTTGTAGGAAACACACTTTAGATCTTTTTAGGGTAGGCTAAATGTGTCAGGATTATCGAAAAGAAAACCAACTTAACCGCGCTAAGTTAGCAATACTTTGGTGATTCGTGTTTGTGTTTAAACAGACAAATACACCTAAAAATATGTAAACATGTCCGTCCTGCCTGTTTTATTTTAAACACAGCTAATTTTCTCTTCAGGCACGTGCAAAAGTGCCCTTCCAAATGATCTGAAGTGCCTCCGCGACAATATGCTAATCAATAAATAGCTATAGTGCTATCTGTTAGTTTTAACGTCAGCAAATGTTATGGGAGGGCATTGATGTTACAGAAAATGTATGTAACTACCCCCATCATTCCTCCCTCAAGCAAATGTGTAAATATTAAAGGTGTCACGATCCTCCAAATCCTCGATTCGATTACATTTTCGATTCTAAAGGCAGGATTCGATTCGATTTTCGATTATGAATAATTAATTAATTAATGACCAATTAATTATTTGTAGCCTACCGTTTAAACTACCTGACCTGCATGGGCTTTGTTTTACCCATAAACAAATCATACAGTAAATGAATAAAGGCAAGATACACACATAATTACCACCTGTCAATCACTTTTTCTGCGGGACTCGTGAATAGGCAGTGATCTGTGTCGTTATAATGGCGTCGGTAAAAAAGACGCACAACCAACAGGAACCAGCCAACAGTATCTGAGGTGTTCGCTAAAATGACTAAGTACAAGTGAGTGAAAGATTGAAGCAGTCCTCTGACTGCCTGGACTTGCTGTCTCGAGTGTCTGTGTGGTCATGTGATGTGCATTTTCAGAGGTAGTGAGGAAGGAGGGCTGCTCAGAAATGCTACACGCCATTGTGGATGTCAAATCGTTGTCGTTCTAAAATGCCATTTAAAAACAAAGACAGTGTAAACAGGGCCTGAGTGTGTACTTTTCGCGAGCGGATTTGCAACAGGGGCGGGCAGAGGATCGCGATGCCGGTGTTGTCTATCGGACGAACCGTATGTAATACGTACATAGCAGAGCTTGCAAAACTGTGTTTTTTTGTCGACAACACGAACGTTGTCAACATAACTCACTGGAAATCCAAAATGCTTACACACCAGCGACTTCATTGAAAGAGGAGAGGGTTTAAGCTCTGTCGACGGGTCTCCTGCTTCTGCAGTTTAACAAGCCAAGCTGACGTGACATGGGGGCGTGGCAGCATCGACGATTCTATTTTTTGATTCGATAATCGAAATTGAGCATAAATTTCGATCGATTTCGATTAAAAATCAAAATCGTGACACCCCTAGTAAATATTAGATCTATTTAGCAAAAACGTTAATTGCATTGGCATATTTATCTGAAGTTTTCCCAGCTTGTAGTAGTCGATCAAAATGCTATTTAGTTTTATGACTTTACACTAGCAGTGGAATTTACTGCGATGTGACTGGGCGCCACCTGAAATCTTGCGTAGGGTGCCAAATTGGTTAGGGCCGGGCCTGGACTCTACTGCAATCAGGCCAACTTCTGGGCCTGCTCTCTTTGTATCTCCCTTACTGTGTCTCTTCTTCTACCTCTGGTAACTTTACTTTTACATTTAAGCTGGGTACAATTTATATCATATGTTTCATCATTTCATATTTTATCATTTTATTTTGTAATTAATTCAGTTGCAACCATAGAGAATTATTGTCATTGTGAATTACTTTTGATTTAACATCAACACCTAATTGCAATACAATACAATCACATAATATCAACGCTCTCCCATTTATAGCAATTAATACTGCCCTTATTTACGTTTTTGGTATAAGATTGCGGAAAAATGGTTTGACTAGAAATGTACAGTTTTTTACCATCATAACTGATAACTTTTTAGTCATTCGGCAGAACTACAGTTCAAACCACTGTAGTTTAAAACCCATTGCTACAAAATAAAAGTCAAAGTGAATTTGGAAATCACTGTTTATTCTCATTTTCCATACTGTCCCAATGATTTCTGATATATCAATAAAATCGTAAAACACACACAAAAAAAGAAAAACAGTGAGTAAACACATTTGTAACTCACCATAGACAGTCAGACGGAAAGTAATAAAAAGATGGCTGGTCTTAAGTAGGTATTTCCCAGCATGCTCAACAGTGGTGTTTGTGATGGTCAGAGATCCAGTTTTGTTGTCCAGTTTCAGGCTGTCTCTGAATCTCCTATCAAGAACATCATCAAATATAACGACGTCACTGTCCCTGTTAATGCTTTCAGCTATTGGAAAGTTTTCATTAGAAAACAACCACTGAACCTCATCATCATCCATCATTTGAGTAAAACCGGAGTTCAGCGTGACCGAAAACTCTGTTTTCACAAACACTTTTTTCTCTCCTGGATCACCAAACACAGAGCAGAAGCAAACTATGATTAGTAGGGACAGATGGGTTATAAATATACCATACCATCATTTGATGGTTTACAAAAATAAACATTTGAAAAGATTACAAAATAAATCAGATGAAATAAACACACCAACAACAATAAGATGAACAGTGTTGATTTCGCTGTTGGTCTGTAGTTTATAAACTCCAGCATGTTCAGATGTGATGTCTGTGATGGTCAGAGATCCAGTTTTCTTGTCCAGTTTCAGTCTGTCTCTGAATCTCCCATCAAGAACATCATCAAATACAGAGAATCTGTTTGCCGTTACATTGATTTCTGCAATTAAAGTGTCCTTAAACCTCCACTGAATCCCATTGTCATTTTTCAGTACAGTAAAACCAGATTTTAGAGTGACTGAATCTCCCATTGTCATTTCCATTTCATCTTCATCAAAAGACACAAAGAGAACAAATATCAACACTGAAAAAATAACTTTACAGTGTGAATGTTCCATTTAATATGAATATAATAAAACAGGAGGAGAACCGACACACAATAAACAGCATTTCAAGAGTTCACACTTAGCTGATGATTGATAATAAAGCTAGTTTGGCGTGCTGTCCCGGGAGAGAGCCCTGAGCTTATAAGATCCTCGAGCCCTGGGCTCCCTCCCGTTGCAAGGCGAGAGGGGAGTTTGAGCTCAGGTAGATCTCGATGACTCCCCTTCTTGCTTGTTGTAGCTAAGTGTCAGATTTGGATGCTGAAAGGTGTACTCAGAGTTTAGCTAAAGTATTTGGATTAATTGTTTAGAGTGTTTGTTTTTGAACTGTGGGAGGAAACCGGTGGACCTGGGGAAAACCCACGCGACCACGGGGAGAACTAGCAAACTCCACACAGAAATGCCGTCTGGTTTGGAAAGGAATTAAACCAGGGGCATTCTTGCTGTGAGGCAAAAGCGCTAATCGCTGGCCATTGTGACACCCATTTGAAAGGAGGGAAAGTAGGGTTGGGTGGGGGGGGGGGGGTTTCTTCAAGACAAAGATATTGAGATGAGAAAAGTCTGGTTATTTATAGTGAGTTAAGGATCGTCTGATAGGATAATCAGTCATTAGCTAAAGTTGGAACAGCTGTGAACAATCATAAGCACGTGATCCTCTCGAAATTTGTTTATAAATAAACTTCACTTGTTGTGGATTAATATTGTACTTAGTGATTAAAAAATAAAATAGGTGAAACAAATATTCAACTCACCAGAGACTTCAACAATGACCATCGTGCTCATCTGATTGATCTGTAGTTCATAATCTCCACCATGTTTATTTCTGATGTTTGTGATGGTCAGAGATCCAGTTTTGTTGTCCAGTTTCAGTCTGTCTCGGAATCTCCCATCAAGAACATCATCAAACACAGAGAATCTGTTAGCCGTTACGTTGATTTCTGCGATT
This sequence comes from Danio rerio, assembly GCF_049306965.1. Lineage (NCBI taxonomy): Eukaryota > Metazoa > Chordata > Actinopteri > Cypriniformes > Danionidae > Danio > Danio rerio. Next base: position 5,120,800 of record NC_133197.1, read on the forward strand.
GCATTATTGTCTTCATATCCAAACCGCCACTGAATCTGATCCTCATCCTTTATTTCTGTGAGATTAGAGCTCAGAGTTACTGAATCTCCCACCATCACAAAATAAACGTCATCCCCACCTGCAGAACAGAGACGTGTGATTAAGGTTCAATCACAGTTCTATTTTACACCGCCTACCCCCACTACTTCACCTACCCCTTGGCCTTTAAAACAGATTGTTAAGGAGTAGGAGTGGAAATACCCACTTAAGTATTGTGACACAACTACTTGTCAGGATATATGGAGACCCAAGCGCAAGGGAGAAGATTAAAGGAATATTTATTAAACAGAACCAAATCCACAATTCTGCTCTCCTTGGCAGTAAGTAACAGTCATTCAAAAAATATAGAAACACAGGCAGTCTGTAAACGACCCTCCTCTGGGTGGTGGTGGACTGATCAAACAAAAGAGATCATCTTGGTATAACAGTAGTAAGTTAGGACAGACCTCAGGAAGCCAAGCAGATGAGACCTTACTCGAGTGTGGACTGGGCAGAGCAGAGGTGAGCCAGAGCACAGATAACAGGATCAAACGTGGTGAAATAGACAATGCAAGACTTGACGAGACGTAGTGCAAAGTGCGAAACTATCTTGAACAGGGAACCGGTAACTCACGCAACACTTGAACACAGAATAAATTAACAAGCACAGAACGAGGGAGAAGGAAAGACTAAATAGCTACAATAAGCAGGGAGAACAGGTGAGAGGGATGGGGACGGGGAAACAAGCAAATTGATAACAGGTGAAACTGCATACAAATGACAATACACAAGAGGGAGACAGAGAAGTCACAAAAAACCCCGACACTACTATACATATGTAATAACGTTGTCACCGGCACAGGTTTAGAGATCCATGGAGCGGGCATTTATATTTAGTTCATAAATAAATCATATATGCAATGTAAAGCACTGTGTTAGCATTTACGCTAATCCTCTGTAGGCTTTGACTAAACTGGAGCACTAAGACCAATGATTGCCTTGCAAAACAAAAAGCGCACATCAACAAGCGTAGCGTCTTTCACATACAGTTAGGACGATTCCAAGGGCCCATACATTTAGGGGGGCCCCAGACACATAATCAATGGTCCGCGCATTCAGCTTTTCTTTGTGAAGAGTGCGCTGGACTGTGGAACGATGTACAATGACATTATTAGCAGCAAGATAATCCTGGAGGTGGTCTGTGGTTTGTCCGTGGCCATTCTAACCATTCTTTGCCTTTTCCTTTCTGATATTTTTCGTAGTCTAACACAAGAGTCATCAACCGTGTTCCTGGAGGGCCGATGCTCTACAGAGTTTAGCTCCAACTTTAATCAAACACACCTGAACAAGCTAATCAAGCTCTTACTAGGTATATTGAAACATCCAGGCAGGCGTGGTGAGGTATGTTGAAGCTAAACCCTGCAGGGACACCGGCCCTCCAGGACCGAGATTGGTGACCCATGGTCTAGCACATCTTTCCTTCACAAGAACGGTTCCTGTGGCCTTCCATTGTCTTACTATATTTCTGACTGTGGAGATGGAGACTTTAAACCTTTGTGGCTATTTGCATCCTTCTCCTAATTCATGTTGATGAATTATCCTAGTTTTTAAGTCATTAGGAAGTTCTTTTGCGGTTCCCATGGTGCTACTTCCAGGTTCACAATATGGAGAAGTACAACTAGCAATCAGCTATCTTTAATATCCTTTCTTATCATTGGTTAAACCTGTTTTAGGATTGTTAAGGTTCACTGAATCACTCAAATCAATTTGTGTTATGATTTTGATGTACAAGTAGTAATAACCTGCTAGACATTCCTGACAGCTGCATCTCCTCCAGTGCACCTTTGGGTCAGCTGAAGGGTCATCAGCTGGTTCTGGTGAACATTGTTCACCGATGTTTCGCCCCCTACCCAGTACACCACCCATTGGAGGGGCAGTAGTTTGAGGGGACATCTCCCCGCCACACCTTGCAGCTAGCCTTAATGGGGTACCACATTCTTGTACCTCCTCCTTGGCCAGCTCCTTAATAACTCCCCTCAGACTTATCCCAGATGCTTCGGTAGCGTGGAGAATATGAGTTACTGACTTCCCAACAAATCCTCTGCACCTGACTTCTATGAGATGTACTATCGCCGTCCCACCCTTGACTCTACATTTCGCTGCTAAGTCTAAGTACTTGTGTCGCTTGAAGTCATGCGCCGCTACCATTCCCTCCTCCCACAGCACAGTCAGCTCAATCACCAGAACCTTCTTAGCCGTTGCTGAACAAGCACTGCATCTGGTCTTAGGCCGTACTCACACTAGGTGCAGTTGCCTCGAACCGGGCCAAAGCATGCTTGTTCCCCCTCCCGTCTACCCCGACAGCCCGCACTCACACCACAAATGGGCCTCGGCCCGTTTACGTCATCGATGCTGCACTGTTCAGTGAGCAGCGCTCTCAACTCAGCAGCACAGTGGAGATTTCTCTAGTTATATCGCTTCAGTTGTTTGATATGCAGTGACATGCAGTCAAATATTTCGCCAAACAGTCCTTAGGGATGCGGTGACAGATGTTTCGCCGAACAGATCCGCCACTTTTGGCGCTCATAAACAATCATAAAGCCCTCGTGCTGCAGAAATGAGGAGCTCTGCTGAAGGTGCAGCTATCGTGCAGTGAGGAGTTTGCATCGTTAATAAACTACGGCTGTTTGTGTTCACTGAACAGCGAGAACGATTAATAAATCCATATGAAACAGCCCCTTAAAAGTCACGTCTCGATTTCAGTTTCGGGCTTTGGCGCGTTTTGCACTCACACAAGCGTACCACGCCACAGCCCAAATGAACCGGGCTCAGGCCCACCTCTTCCAACCGGGCCAGGGCTGGCCAAGTGAACTGTGCTTGAGCCCGGTTCAGCACGCACACACTTCTCAAACGATCTGGGAAATGGGCCTTGGCACGGTAAGGATTCTAAATCCGCTTCATTCGCTCTTCAAATTCACTTTAAAACAGACGCGGATTCATGTGATGGGCAGGGCTTCTGTCTGCCCGGTGACTCAAGCTTCATAGCTAAATAGCTAACATGGATTTTATGAAGAAAATAACAGTGTTAATGTGCTTTATGGAGACTGAAAAACAGCGTCGATACGTTTAGGGTCCTGTATGAGTCCACTGCATCCTTTCAGAGGTGCATCCAGCTCTGTGAGCTCATAAACTCCTCCAGAAACACTGAACCTGGATGACTGAGACTTTCAGCGGTGCTTCTGACTGAGCCAAGCCCAGTTTGATGACTTGTTGTCGGTGTCGCCTGGAGGATTTGCCCCGGGAGACCATCAACAGGTTCTACGTCACAATCACGCCCCCACAAGAGCAAGCTTCTGATTGGCGCGAATGTCCGCTGAAGTTCAGATTTTTGAACTCGAGAGATTCACGCAAAACCTTCATTAATCGCGTCAAACGCGCAAATGCTCAATTCGCCTTGCGTGTATCGCGCTATTCGCACCGCGCAATTTGCATCATTCGCACACAACGCGCCGCAGGATGTCTATTCGCGCATTTGCATTGGCTTAACATGTAAATCACTGGTGTCTGGTGTGAACGCAGCATAACAGAGCGATCAATAATAATAGAAAAATTTGTCAGCTCAAATGACAAAACTTACACAATGTGTAGATTAGTAACTGCATCGTTGTGCTGATTCTGAACAAAACTCTAATTTGCAGAACATACACAGAGAAAACTTTCAAGTTAAAAATCACCACTCAAACCAATAATGTGGCTGTTTAGTGTTTTATAAACACAATTTTTATAAAAAAAAAAAAACACTAAATCTGTTGTTGAGAATTTAAGAGATTAAAAACTCACCAACCAGATGCCACAAAATGAGCAAAACTAATTTGAGAAACATTTTCTTCATCAGTTCACTGATAACTCCAATGATTAAAGACTCTTAAAATGTATGAAAACACTCTGAACTGAGATATTTATCTGCTTGCATGTCAACCCTCCTCTAACCAGTTTCCGCTCTATCGTTGTAACATCATGTGAATTTGCAATTTCTGCTGAACTGTCATTTTCTCAGGAATTCTGATACACCGACCACAAAAAAAAAAAAAAAACTGAAGCTGTTAATCAACAATTACATCCAACTCAGTGGTGGAAAGAGTACTGAAAAGTATCATTACTTGCCTAAAAATTTAGCTGCGAATAGAGTTGACGTATCTGTTGTGAATATTACTCAAAGTATGAGTAAAAAGTAGCCCTTTCAAAAGTACTCAAGAGTAGTGGGTAGCCCATTTGTTGCATGTGCAGACCCAGGAAAATTGAAACCCCTGGCCACAAACACTCTAGAAAGAAACAGAAGACAAACACTGTAGCAGATCCCAGTTGAATCAAGTCGCGAAGACGCTGTGTGCTGAAGTGTGAGGGAAAGTTAGTGTTATTCTCCCTACCCAAAGATGAGGCTGCAAAGAGTCAGTGGTTGAAGATTATTTCTGCAAAAATACCTCAGCATTATAGCCCCAGCCTTGTGCTGTGTTCCTGTCATTTTTCTGACGAGTGCTTTAGCAATCTACGCGCTTTCATTGGGGGATTCGTCGGCCGTTTGTTAAAGGAAGAATCAGGAGGCATGGCTAGTGATGTATGGGACTGTCAGAGCTTGACAGGAACTTTACAGTACACAGTTCATGGATCAGTTCCTTACTCCATTTCACAAGTGTAAGTAACTTAAGTGCAATTAAAATGGTTGCCTCCTCGTTTTTCTTCCGTGACCCCCCCCCCCCCCCCCCCCCCCCCCCCCCACTATCCGTTTTCACTTTGCTCCCCATTTATCCCTCCACGTACATATTAAAAAACCTCCCATAATGTAAATAAGTTGTCATTTGTTAAGAATATGTCCGGAACTCAATTTGACAAATATGGCAGATAGAACATTATAAATCTAAGGTGATGACTTGTCAAACAAAAATTGAGTAAGTTGCTCTGCTGAACTTTTTTTATTCCTCCAGAGGGCGCTCGACAATGAAAAAAAAGATGATCACCCTAAACTTTAGAGTGAGAAAACTTTATTGATAAAGACAGCAAATACATCTGACAAATGCACAGTGAAGTAAGATCTGTGTCTTATTTTAGAGGAATAAAGCATTCAAATGGATCTGCACAATAATAACATTACAAAAAAGAAACATTAAACTTTTCCTTGTTGCACAATAATAACATTACAAAAATTACCTTGTTTGTGAAACATATTAAATAAAGCTTATTGTATTTTAAGTAGACTATTTTGACAAACGTTCACGCTTAATATTTTTTTATAAAGCACAAGGCTGCATCAGAACCATCAGGTTCATCTAAAATCTTCAAAATAAATGAAGCTGAAATGGCTGAAAGCAGTTCTCTGACATCATCATTCAGGTTTGTGATGCGTGAATATGTGCTTGATCTTGTTCAGCTCTTCTGGATCTGATGTCATAAAGCACAATAATGACAGTAGCCACGCCCACCAGAGCAGAAAGGACCAATCGGATCACAGCTTCAGTAGGACCACAGCAGTGAACAGAGCCTGAGGAACAAACACATCAAACTGAGCTCAGATCAGTCAATAAAGCTTCATATCAGCACTGCCATCCACTAATATCAGCTCTGCTGTACCTGAACATGTGGGACAGAGTTGACTGATGTCCAGATGTTGAGTCTGGTTGCTGATGGTGTTGTTGATCACACAGCTGTAGGTGTTTTTCTCCTGATATTCCACCTCCAGAGGTAGAGAGAGACTGATGCTGAGATCAGACACACTGATGCTGGACAATAAACTGTTTCCTTTGTACCAGGAGAGACTCACAGCGCTCACATTCACCACTGAACACAGCACTGAACAATACTGCACTGATGAAGATGAGGATGAAGAACATTGAGAAGAGTTGAGGATGAGAACAGGAACAGGCAGAGGAGCTGAAAACACCAGAGAATAATGAGAAATGAGGAGAAATCAAGAGACTGAAGTAAACAAGACCCATCCACAGTAGAGCATTGAACAACATCTAATCTAGAGTCTGAACAGCATTTGAGTTTAATCTGGATTTAAAGATGAAACAATAAAACAACATTTAAACGATCAGACATTGGTGTAGATCTGTTTCTGAATAAATATAACCTGTGAAACCAATATTAAACTCACCGAGAGTGAGAATGAAAGTCATTTTTCTCTCATAGTTGAACCAAAGTATATAATCTCCAGCATGTTCAGTTCTGATGTCTGTGATGGTCAGAGATCCAGTTTTATTGTCCAGTTTCAGTCTGTCTCTGAATCTCCCATCAAGGACATCATCAAATACAGAGAATCTGTATTTAAGGATTTCAGCAATTAAAGTGTCTTCATTTCCAAACTTCCACTGAACCCAATCATTCTTCAGTTCAGTAAAACCAGAGTTTAAAGTGACTGAATCCCTCTCTGTCACAGACGGGACTGAAGTTTCATCTGCATCAATGTTCAGAGACACAGACACCATTTTATCACAGAAAGAGACTATAATTAATGATTGCTCACTAAAGTCAATAGTTTGTTAGAAATTAATAATAATAAAATTACAGAAAATAGACAATAGAAGCAAACTGACATTTACCCGTTTTACTGAAACCAATATTTACTCACCGGAAACACTGAGAGAAAAATCAATCCTCGTCTGGTGGATCCGTAGTTCATAACGACCAGCATGTTCAGTTCTGATGTCTTTGATGGTCAGAGATCCAGTTTTATCATCCAGTTTCAGTCTGTCTCTGAATCTCCCATCAAAAACATCTTCGAATACAGTGATGCTGTTGTTACGTTTATTGATTTCAGCTATTAAATTGATCTGTTCACTATCAAACTTCCAGTGAATCAAATCATTATCCAGAATTTCGACAAAAGAAGTGTTCAGAGTGACAGATTTTCCTTTCTGTGCCATCAGTGTCACTGTATGTCTAAAGCGATTGGTACCTGAAGAAAAGAAAACATTTTTATTAAAGAGCATATTCACTACCTCTGACTTTGTTCTCTGTTCTATAATTGTATCCAGATTTTTATATCAACAAATATAATTAGGAACAATGACAATTTCTGTGTTTTTTTCCATTAGATTGCTCTGTTTGAATGGCCGTGGCCGATTGTACACTTGTAGATTGTAGAAGTGGGCGTGAATCTTCTATAGAGGCGGAGCTTATCCACCTATAGGCGAATTACCAGTTTCAGGATGCGCGCTAGTGATCGGAAGTTCGGATCATTTTACTGACTCGGATCTTTGAGTCTCGTTCATCAAGATGAACAAATCTTTTTTCGTGTCATTTCGTTTATTTGGCCCAGTTTGCCAAAATATTATTAAAATGTTACGAATCGCTTCCAAACACATCTACAACTAACCCAAAAGGTCGATCACACGACAAATAAGTCCTAAATAGAATACTATAAGGAGAAAATAATCATTCAATGTTTACCTGCTCTTTTGTCTATGAAGGTATTGTTGTCTCTTTGCTCAGCTCACCTCTTCGTGTCTTCAAATGTCAGTGGTTCGTTCACGTTACACTAACAGTCACATATAATCTTAACCAATGTACACAGTCTGAGCCGATAGGAGCCATGATAATTAGTTCACCTTTCGAGTCTTCGAGTTCGTTCATCACGTGACAGAATGACTCAAACCCGGGGACTCGAGAGTTGAACGAATCAATTTTTTTTCTGGCTCTAAACGCATATGATTGACCCATGAGGAACGAATGACTCAAACCCTGAGAGGACTCGTAGTTGAGTCATATTGAAGATTCGTTCAAAATGAGTGAATCGTTCAAGAACGACCCATCACTAATGTGCGCGGATTGAGGTTGCAGAAAAAAAAACAGGAGCACTAGCATTTACTGCGAGGGAATGACATCCGATGCGGTACAGAGTTTATTGTTGTATTAGAGATAAGTTATATCAATTACATATTATATATATATATATTATTTACATAACGCTCTCAGTGTATTATAACAGCTTGTCACCCAGTGATAAGCACAGTTATTCGATAAAATTAACGTTAAAGTGAGCGGCGTTTGTCTGACAGGTTCATTTGTGATAGCACCCTCCCAATGGATATTGAATTAGATGAAATAGCATCCAGCCCTAAATATACAACTCTCATCTCATTAAAACTCCATGTGATTTTACAAGAGAGAAGGCCTACAAGTCTTTTGGATGCTAGCAGTTTTATTCTGTGTGATCATGTTCAAGAAATAATGTTCCATAATTACCAGATTCAAAACTTGCAGTGCTAAAAACTGAGGTTCTGCCTAGCCAAAGCCAAGGAAAGCAGACGGAACTGGGTGATCACCAACAAGCAAAACAACTGCATTCTGACAGCGAACTGCACTTGTACGGCAGGGTATGTGGATGTATATTTTTCACATTTCATTCTAAGCATTCTCCGCAGTTTAATTCACCATATTTAACTGTTTTTGCGGAAATCATTGCTGCAATCAAAAACGAGTGATGTGTTTGATTGACATGATATGAAATGAGAACTGCAGAGTCGAGCATTTTTAATTAGGTCCTCATTCCATTCAGCTCTTTGATGACTGTTAGCCAAAGTCCTCTGCCGTTGGCATTAAAAGCAGTGTGGTGTACGGTAAAATTTAGTTTTCTTTTTTTTTTTCAAATTTTGCCATCCTACCACACAACTTGATCTGTTTGCTATTGCAACAAGTCTTTTTTTGCAACCGGTGTGCGCGGTGTCATGTGACGTTTGGCATCATGTGTGATGTAGGTTGGTAATTCCCCTATTACATCATAGAGTTCATAGAGTAGAACATTCTATAACCTGTTGTTTTGTCAGACTGCCTTTAATATGAGCTATTTTAAAGGAATAACTACATTTCTAAATGTTTTCATAATCTTAAGACCTCTTATGCTGTGTTCATACCAAATTTAAAGATTAGCATAATGTAGATTAAATACAAAGTCAACGTGAACAAAGCTGAATTTCCACAGAGTCATGGAAATGATGTGGAATGCACAAAAAATGTAATTTGAAATTAAAATTCACAAGGCAAAACATATCCTACAAGTTATCTAGAGCAGTGTTTCTCAACCACCTTCCTGGAGGACCACCAACACTGCATGTTATGGATGTCTCCTTTGTCTGTCACACCCATTACGTGTCTTTTAGCCTCTGCTAATGAGCTGATGATCTGAAT